>NW_027650549.1:0-66906 GCF_965287045.1 Carcharhinus amblyrhynchos | reverse complement strand
ACACCCCGACACCCCCGACACACCACAACACACCCCGACACCCCCCGACACACCCCGACACACCCCAACACACCCCCAACACACCCCGACACACCCCCAACACACCCCGACACCCCCCAACACACCCCTACACACCCCGACACACCCCCCAACACACCCCGACACACCCCAACACACCCCAACACACCCCGACAGACCCCCCAACACACCCCCCAACACACCCCGACACCCCCCAACACACCCCGACACACCCCGACACACCCCCAACACACCCCGACACACCCCCCAACACACCCCGACACACCCCCAACACACCCCGACACACCCCCCAACACACCCCGACACACCCCCCAACACACCCCGACACACCCCCCAACACACCCCGACACACCCCGACACACCCCGACACACCCCCGACACATCCCCAACACACCCCCCAACACACCCCGACACACCCCAACACACCCCAACACACCCCGACAGACCCCCCAACACACCCCCAACACACCCCGACACACCCCCCAACACACCCCGACACACCCCCCAACACACCCCGACACACCCCCAACACACCCCGACACACCCCGACACACCCCGACACCCCCCGACACACCCCCCAACACACCCCGACACACCCCCAACACACCCCGACACACCCCGACACACCCCGACACCCCCGACACCCCCCCCAACACACCCCGACACACCCCCAACACACCCCGACACACCGCGACACACCCCCCAACACACCCCGACACACCCCGACACACCCCCCAACACACCCCGACACACCCCCCAACACACCCCCCAACACACCCCGACACCCCCGACACACCCCGACACACCCCGACACCCCCCAACACACCCCGACACACCCCGACACCCCCCAACACACCCCGACACACCCCAACACCCCCCGACACACCCCGACACACCCCCCAACACACCCCCCAACACACCCCGACACCCCCGACACACCCCGACACACCCCAACACACCCCGACACACCCCGACACCCCCCAACACACCCCGACACCCCCCAACACACCCCGACACACCCCGACACCCCCCAACACACCCCGACACCCCCCAACACACCCCGACACCCCTCAACACACCCCGACACACCCCGACACCCCCCAACACACCCCGACACACCCCGACACACCCCGACACCCCCCGACACACCCCAACACACCCCGACACCCCCCGACACACCCCAACACCCCCCAACACACCCCGACACCCCCCAACACACCCCGACACACCCCGACACCCCCCAACACACCCCAACACACCCCGACACACCCCGACACCCCCCACACACCCGACACCCCCAACACACCCCGACACACCCCGACACCCCCCAACACACCCCGACACACCCCGACACACCCCGACACCCCCAACACACCCCGACACACCCGACACCCCCAACCCACCCCCCGACACACCCCGACACACCCCGACACCCCCCAACACCCCCCACACGCCCCCCAACACACCCCGACACACCCCGACACCCCCCAACACACCCCGACACACCCCGACACACCCCGACACACCCCGACACCCCCAACACACCCCCAACACACCCCGACACCCCCCAACACACCCCGACACCCCCCAACACCCCCCGACACACCCCGACACACCCCCGACACCCCCCAACACACCCCCGACACACCCCGACACCCCCCAACACCCCCCGACACACCCCAACACACCCCGACACACCCCGACACCCCCCAACACACCCCGACACACCCCGACACACCCCGACACCCCCCAACACCCCCCGACACACCCCAACACACCCCGACACCCCCCAACACACCCCGACACACCCCCAACACACCCCCGACACCCCCCATCACACCCCGACACACCCCGACACCCCCCAACACACCCCGACACACCCCCGACACCCCCCAACACACCCCCGACACACCCCGACGCACCCCGACACCCCCCAACACCCCCCGACACCCCCCGACACACCCCAACACACCCCGACACACCCCAACACACCGCGACACACCCCAACACACCCCGACACACCGCGACACACCCCGACACACCCCGACACACCCCAACACACCGCGACACACCCCAACACACCCCGACACACCCCAACACACCGCGACACACCCCAACACACCCCGACACACCCCGACACACCCCGACACACCCCAACACACCCCGACACACCCCCAACACACCCCCAACACACCGCGACACACCCCGACACCCCCCAACACACCCCAACACACCCCAACACACCGCGACACACCCCGCCACACCCCGACACTCCCCAACACACCCCAACACCCCCCAACACACCGCGACACACCCCAACACACCCCGACACACCCCAACACCCCCCAACACACCGCGACACACCCCGACACCCGCGACACACCCCGACACCCCCCAACACCCCCCAACACACCGCGACACCCCCAACACACCCCGACACCCCCGACACACCCCGACACACCCCCAACACACCCCAACACACCGCGACACACCCCGACACACCCCAACACACCCCAACACACCCCAACACACCGCGACACACCCCGACACACCCCGACACCCCCGACACACCCCGACACACCCCCAACACACCCCAACACACCCCAACACACCGCGACACACCCCGACACACCCCAACACACCCCAACACACCGCGACACACCCCGACACACCCCGACACACCCCAACACACCCCGACACACCCCAACACACCGCGACACACCCCGACACACCCCCAACACACCCCAACACACCCCAACACACCCCGACACACCCCCAAAACACCCCGACACACCCCAACACACCGCGACACACCCCGACACACCCCAACACACCCCAACACACCGCGACACACCCCGACACCCCCCAACACACCCCAACACACCCCAACACACCCCGACACCCCCCAACACACCCCGACACACCCCGACACCCCCCAACACACCCCGACACCCCCCAACACACCCCGACACACCCCAACACACCCCGACACCCCCCGACACACCCCGACACCCCCCAACACAACCCGACACCCCCCGACACACCCCGACACCCCCCGACACACCACAACACACCCCGACACCCCCCGACACACCCCGACACACCCCAACACACCCCCAACACACCCCGACACACCCCCCAACACACCCCGACACCCCCCAACACACCCCTACACACCCCGACACACCCCCCAACACACCCCGACACACCCCAACACACCCCAACACACCCCGACAGACCCCCCAACACACCCCCCAACACACCCCGACACCCCCCAACACACCCCGACACACCCCGACACACCCCCCAACACACCCCGACACACCCCCCAACACACCCCGACACACCCCCAACACACCCGACACACCCCCCAACACACCCCGACACACCCCCCAACACACCCCGACACACCCCCCAACACACCCCGACACACCCCGACACACCCCGACACACCCCCGACACATCCCCAACACACCCCCCAACACACCCCGACACACCCCAACACACCCCAACACACCCCGACAGACCCCCCAACACACCCCCAACACACCCCGACACACCCCCCAACACACCCCGACACACCCCCCAACACACCCCGACACACCCCCCAACACACCCCGACACACCCCGACACACCCCGACACCCCCCGACACACCCCCCAACACACCCCGACACACCCCCAACACACCCCGACACACCCCGACACACCCCGACACCCCCGACACCCCCCCCCAACACACCCCGACACACCCCCCAACACACCCCGACACACCGCGACACACCCCCCAACACACCCCGACACACCCCGACACACCCCCCAACACACCCCGACACACCCCCCAACACACCCCCCAACACACCCCGACACCCCCCGACACACCCCGACACACCCCGACACCCCCCAACACACCCCGACACACCCCGACACCCCCCAACACACCCCGACACACCCCAACACCCCCCGACACACCCCGACACACCCCCCAACACACCCCCCAACACACCCCGACACCCCCCGACACACCCCGACACACCCCAACACACCCCGACACACCCCGACACCCCCCAACACACCCCGACACCCCCCAACACACCCCGACACACCCCGACACCCCCCAACACACCCCGACACCCCCCAACACACCCCGACACCCCTCAACACACCCCGACACACCCCGACACCCCCCAACACACCCCGACACACCCCGACACACCCCGACACCCCCCGACACACCCCAACACACCCCGACACCCCCCGACACACCCCAACACCCCCCAACACACCCCGACACCCCCCAACACACCCCGACACACCCCGACACCCCCCAACACACCCCAACACACCCCGACACACCCCGACACCCCCCAACACACCCCGACACCCCCCAACACACCCCGACACACCCCGACACCCCCCAACACACCCCGACACACCCCGACACACCCCGACACCCCCCAACACACCCCGACACACCCCGACACCCCCCAACACCCCCCGACACACCCCGACACACCCCCCCAACACACCCCGACACACCCCGACACCCCCCAACACACCCCGACACACCCCGACACACCCCGACACACCCCGACACCCCCCAACACACCCCCAACACACCCCGACACCCCCCAACACACCCCGACACCCCCCAACACCCCCCGACACACCCCGACACACCCCCGACACCCCCCAACACACCCCCGACACACCCCGACACCCCCCAACACCCCCCGACACACCCCAACACACCCCGACACACCCCGACACCCCCCAACACACCCCGACACACCCCGACACACCCCGACACCCCCCAACACCCCCCGACACACCCCAACACACCCCGACACCCCCCAACACACCCCGACACACCCCCAACACACCCCGACACCCCCCATCACACCCCGACACACCCCGACACCCCCCAACACACCCCGACACACCCCCGACACCCCCCAACACACCCCCGACACACCCCGACGCACCCCGACACCCCCCAACACCCCCCGACACCCCCCGACACACCCCAACACACCCCGACACACCCCAACACACCGCGACACACCCCAACACACCCCGACACACCGCGACACACCCCGACACACCCCGACACACCCCAACACACCGCGACACACCCCAACACACCCCGACACACCCCAACACACCGCGACACACCCCAACACACCCCGACACACCCCGACACACCCCGACACACCCCAACACACCCCGACACACCCCCAACACACCCCCAACACACCGCGACACACCCCGACACCCCCCAACACACCCCAACACACCCCAACACACCGCGACACACCCCGCCACACCCCGACACTCCCCAACACACCCCAACACCCCCCAACACACCGCGACACACCCCAACACACCCCGACACACCCCAACACCCCCCAACACACCGCGACACACCCCGACACCCGCGACACACCCCGACACCCCCCAACACCCCCCAACACACCGCGACACCCCCCAACACACCCCGACACCCCCGACACACCCCGACACACCCCCAACACACCCCAACACACCGCGACACACCCCGACACACCCCAACACACCCCAACACACCCCAACACACCGCGACACACCCCGACACACCCCGACACCCCCGACACACCCCGACACACCCCCAACACACCCCAACACACCCCAACACACCGCGACACACCCCGACACACCCCAACACACCCCAACACACCGCGACACACCCCGACACACCCCGACACACCCCAACACACCCCGACACACCCCAACACACCGCGACACACCCCGACACACCCCCAACACACCCCAACACACCCCAACACACCCCGACACACCCCCAAAACACCCCGACACACCCCAACACACCGCGACACACCCCGACACACCCCAACACACCCCAACACACCGCGACACACCCCGACACACCCCGACACACCCCAACACACCCCAACACACCCCGACACACCCCAACACACCGCGACACACCCCGACACACCCCCAACACACCCCGACACACCCCGACACACCGCGACACACCCCGACACACCCCGACACACCCCAACACACCGCGACACACCCCGACACACCCCGACACACCCCAACACACCCCGACACACCCCAACACACCCCAACACACCCCGACACACCCCAACACACCGCGACACACCCCAACACACCCCAACACACCGCGACACACCCCGACACACCCCGACACACCCCAACACACCCCGACACACCCCAACACACCGCGACACACCCCGACACACCCCCAACACACCCCGACACACCCCAACACACCGCGACACACCCCGACACCCCCCAACACACCCCGACACACCCCAACACACCGCGACACACCCCGACACACCCCCAACACACCCCGACACACCCCAACACACCGCGACACACCCCGACACCCCCCAACACACCCCAACACACCCCAACACACCGCGACACACCCCGACACACCCCGACACCCCCCAACACACCCCAACACACCCCAACACACCCCGACACCCCCCAACACACCCCAACACACCCCGACACACCGCGACACACCCCGACAAACCCCCAACACACCCCGACACACCCCAACACACCCCGACACACCCCCCAACTCACCCCGACACACCCCCAACACACCCCCCAACACACCCCGACACACCCCCCAACACACCCCGACACACCCCGACACACCCCCCAACACACCCCGACACACCCCCCAACACACCCCGACACACCCCGACACACCCCCCAACACACCCCGACACACCCCGACACACCCCCAACACACCCCGACACACCCCCCAACACACCCCGACACACCCCCCAACACACCCCGACACACCCCGACACACCCCCGACACACCCCGACACACCCCCCAACACACCCCGACACACCCCGACACACCCCAACACACCCCGACACACCCCCAACACACCCCGACACACCCCCCAACACACCCCGACACACCCCGACACACCCCGACACCCCCGACACACCCCGACACACCCCCAACACACCCCAACACACCCCGACACACCGCGACACACCCCGACACACCCCGACACACCCCAACACACCCCAACACACCGCGACACACCCCGACACACCCCGACACACCCCAACACACCCCGACACACCCCAACACACCGCGACACACCCCGACACACCCCCAACACACCCCGACACACCCCAACACACCCCAACACACCCCGACACACCCCAACACACCGCGACACACCCCGACACACCCCAACACACCCCAACACACCCCGACACCCCCCAACACCCCCCGACACATCCCGACACACCCTCGACACCCCCCAACACACCCCCGACACACCCCGACACACCCCCAACACACCCCGACACACCCCAACACACCGCGACACACCCCAACACACCCCGACACACCCCGACACCCCCGACACACCCCAACACACCCCAACACACCCCGACACACCCCAACACACCGCGACACACCCCAACACACCCCGACACACCGCGACACACCCCGACACACCCCGACACACCCCAACACACCGCGACACACCCCAACACACCCCGACACACCCCGACACACCCCAACACACCGCGACACACCCCAACACACCCCGACACACCCCGACACACCCCAACACACCCCAACACACCCCGACACACCCCAACACACCCCGACACACCCCCAACACACCCCCAACACACCGCGACACACCCCGACACCCCCCAACACACCCCAACACACCCCAACACACCGCGACACACCCCGACACACCCCGACACACCCCAACACCCCCCAACACACCGCGACACACCCCAACACACCCCGACACACCCCAACACCCCCCAACACACCGCGACACACCCCGACACCCCCGACACACCGCGACACACCCCGACACCCCCCAACACACCGCGACACCCCCCAACACACCCCGACACCCCCGACACACCCCGACACACCCCCAACACACCCCAACACACCGCGACACACCCCGACACACCCCAACACACCCCAACACACCCCAACACACCGCGACACACCCCGACACACCCCGACACCCCCGACACACCCCGACACACCCCCAACACACCCCAACACACCCCAACACACCGCGACACACCCCGACACACCCCAACACACCCCAACACACCGCGACACACCCCGACACACCCCGACACACCCCAACACACCGCGACACACCCCGACACACCCCCAACACACCCCGACACACCCCAACACACCCCAACACACCCCGACACACCCCCAACACACCGCGACACACCCCGACACACCCCAACACACCCCAACACACCGCGACACACCCCGACACACCCCGACACACCCCAACACACCCCGACACACCCCAACACACCGCGACACACCCCGACACACCCCCAACACACCCCGACACACCCCAACACACCGCGACACACCCCGACACACCCCGACACACCCCAACACACCGCGACACACCCCGACACACCCCGACACACCCCGACACACCCCGACACACCCCGACACACCCCAACACACCGCGACACACCCCAACACACCCCAACACACCCCAACACACCGCGACACACCCCGACACACCCCGACACACCCCAACACACCCCAACACACCGCGACACACCCCGACACACCCCCAACACACCCCGACACACCCCAACACACCGCGACACACCCCGACACCCCCCAACACACCCCGACACACCCCGACACACCGCGACACACCCCGACACACCCCCAACACACCCCGACACACCCCAACACACCGCGACACACCCCGACACCCCCCAACACACCCCAACACACCCCAACACACCGCGACACACCCCGACACACCCCGACACCCCCCAACACACCCCAACACACCCCAACACACCCCGACACCCCCCAACACACCCCAACACACCCCGACACACCGCGACACACCCCGACACACCCCCAACACACCCCGACACACCCCAACACACCCCGACACACCCCCCAACACACCCCGACACACCCCCAACACACCCCCCAACACACCCCGACACACCCCCCAACACACCCCGACACACCCCGACACACCCCCCAACACACCCCGACACACCCCCCAACACACCCCGACACACCCCGACACACCCCCCAACACACCCCGACACACCCCGACACACCCCCAACACACCCCGACACACCCCCCAACACACCCCGACACACCCCCCAACACACCCCGACACACCCCCCAACACACCCCGACACACCCCGACACCCCCCAACACACCCCGACACCCCCCAACACACCCCGACACACCCCGACACCCCCCAACACACCCCGACACCCCCCAACACACCCCGACACACCCCCAACACACCCCGACACACCCCGACACACCCCCCGACACACCCCGACACACCCCGACACACCCCGACACACCCCCCAACACACCCCGACACACCCCGACACACCCCCCAACACACCCCGACACACCCCCGACACACCCCGACACACCCCCCAACACACCCCGACACACCCCGACACACCCCAACACACCCCGACACACCCCGACAGAGAGACAGACGGACAGCAGAGTGAAGGAGAGACAGACGGACAGCAGAGTGACGGAGAGACAGACGGACAGCAGAGTGACGGAGAGACAGACGGACAGCAGAGTGACGGAGAGACAGACAGACAGCAGAGTGACGGAGAGACAGACAGACAGCAGAGTGACTGAGAGACAGACAGACAGCAGAGTGACTGAGAGACAGACAGACAGCAGAGTGACGGAGAGACAGACGGACAGCAGAGTGACGGAGAGACAGACGGACAGCAGAGTGACGGAGAGACAGACAGACAGCAGAGTGACGGAGAGACAGACAGACAGCAGAGTGACGGAGAGACAGACAGACAGCAGAGTGACTGAGAGACAGACAGACAGCAGAGTGACTGAGAGACAGACAGACAGCAGAGTGACAGAGAGACAGACGGACAGCAGAGTGACGGAGAGACAGACGGACAGCAGAGTGACGGAGAGACAGACAGACAGCAGAGTGACGGAGAGACAGACAGACAGCAGAGTGACGGAGAGACAGACAGACAGCAGAGTGACTGAGAGACAGACAGACAGCAGAGTGACTGAGAGACAGACGGACAGCAGAGTGACGGAGAGACAGACAGACAGCAGAGTGACGGAGAGACAGACAGACAGCAGAGTGACTGAGAGACAGACAGACAGCAGAGTGACTGAGAGACAGACAGACAGCAGAGTGACGGAGAGACAGACAGACAGCAGAGTGACGGAGAGACAGACGGACAGCAGAGTGACGGAGAGACAGACAGACAGCAGAGTGACGGAGAGACAGACGGACAGCAGAGTGACGGAGAGACAGACAGACAGCAGAGTGACGGAGAGACAGACAGACAGCAGAGTGACGGAGAGACAGACAGACAGCAGAGTGACAGAGAGACAGACGGACAGTAGAGTGACGGAGGGACAGACAGACAGCAGAGTGACGGAGGGACAGACAGACAGCAGAGTGATGGAGAGACAGACGGACAGCAGAGTGACTGAGGGACAGACGGACAGCAGAGTGACGGAGAGACAGACGGACAGCAGAGTGACGGAGAGACAGACGGACAGCAGAGTGACGGAGAGACAGACGGACAGCAGAGTGACGGAGAGACAGACAGACAGCAGAGTGACGGAGAGACAGACAGACAGCAGAGTGACAGAGAGACAGACGGACAGTAGAGTGACGGAGGGACAGACAGACAGCAGAGTGACGGAGGGACAGACAGACAGCAGAGTGATGGAGAGACAGACGGACAGCAGAGTGACTGAGAGACAGACAGCAGAGTGACGGAGAGACAGACGGACAGCAGAGTGACTGCGAGACAGACGGACAGCAGAGTGACGGAGAGACAGACGGACAGCAGAGTGACGGAGGGACAGACGGACAGCAGAGTGACGGAGGGACAGACGGACAGCAGAGTGACGGAGGGACAGACGGACAGCAGAGTGACGGAGAGACAGACGGACAGCAGAGTGACTGAGAGACAGACGGACAGCAGAGTGACGGAGGGACAGACGGACAGTAGAGTGACGGAGGGACAGACGGACAGCAGAGTGACTGAGAGACAGACGGACAGCAGAGTGACGGAGAGACAGACGGACAGCAGAGTGACGGAGGGACAGACAGACAACAGAGTGACGGAGAGACAGACAGAAAGCAGAGTGACGGAGAGACAGACGGACAGTAGAGTGACGGAGGGACAGACGGACAGCAGAGTGACGGAGAGACAGACAGAAAGCAGAGTGACGGAGAGACAGACGGACAGTAGAGTGACGGAGGGACAGACGGACAGCAGAGTGACGGAGAGACAGACGGACAGCAGAGTGACGGAGAGACAGACGGACAGCAGAGTGATGGAGAGACAGACAGACAGTAGAGTGACGGAGGGACAGACAGACAACAGAGTGACGGAGAGACAGACGGACAGTAGAGTGACGGAGGGACAGACGGACAGCAGAGTGACGGAGAGACAGACGGACAGCAGAGTGACGGAGGGACAGACGGACAGCAGAGTGACGGAGGGACAGACGGACAGCAGAGTGACGGAGAGACAGACGGACAGCAGAGTGACGGAGAGACAGACGGACAGTAGAGTGACGGAGGGACAGACGGACAGCAGAGTGACGGAGAGACAGACGGACAGCAGAGTGACGGAGAGACAGACGGACAGCAGAGTGATGGAGAGACAGACGGACAGCAGAGTGATGGAGAGACAGACAGACAGCAGAGTGACGGAGAGACAGACGGACAGCAGAGTGACTGAGAGACAGACGGACAGCAGAGTGACGGAGGGACAGACAGACAGCAGAGTGACGGAGAGACAGACAGACAGCAGAGTGACGGAGAGACAGACAGACAGCAGAGTGACGGAGAGACAGACGGACAGTAGAGTGACTGAGAGACAGACAGACAGCAGAGTGACAGAGGGACAGACGGACAGTAGAGTGACTGAGAGACAGACAGACAGCAGAGTGACGGAGAGACAGACAGACAGCAGAGTGACGGAGAGACAGACGGACAGCAGAGTGACTGAGAGACAGACGGACAGCAGAGTGATGGAGAGACAGACGGACAGCAGAGTGACGGAGAGACAGACGGACAGCAGAGTGACGGAGAGACAGACGGACAGCAGAGTGACGGAGAGACAGACGGACAGCAGAGTGACGGAGGGACAGACGGACAGCAGAGTGACGGAGAGACAGACGGACAGCAGAGTGACGGAGAGACAGACGGACAGCAGAGTGACGGAGAGACAGACGGACAGCAGAGTGACGGAGAGACAGACAGACAGCAGAGTGACGGAGCGACAGACAGACAGCAGAGTGACGGAGAGACAGACGGACAGCAGAGTGACGGAGGGACAGACAGACAGCAGAGTGACGGAGAAACAGACGGACAGCAGAGTGACGGAGGGACAGACAGACAGCAGAGTGACGGAGAAACAGACGGACAGCAGAGTGACGGAGGGACAGACGGACAGCAGAGTGACGGAGGGACAGACGGACAGCAGAGGGACAGACGGACAGCAGAGTGACGGAGAGACAGACGGACAGCAGAGTGACGGAGGGACAGACGGACAGCAGAGGGACAGACGGACAGCAGAGTGACGGAGAGACAGACGGACAGCAGAGTGACTGAGAGACAGACGGACAGCAGAGTGACGGAGAGACAGACGGACAGCAGAGTGACGGAGAGACAGACGGACAGCAGAGTGACGGAGAGACAGACAGACAGCAGAGTGACGGAGAGACAGACAGACAGCAGAGTGACGGAGAGACAGACGGACAGCAGAGTGACGGAGAGACAGACGGACAGTAGAGTGACGGAGAGACAGACGGACAGCAGAGTGACTGAGAGACAGACGGACAGCAGAGTGACAGAGAGACAGACGGACAGCAGAGTGACGGAGAGACAGACAGACAGCAGAGTGACGGAGAGACAGACAGACAGCAGAGTGACTGAGGGACAGACGGACAGCAGAGTGACGGAGAGACAGACAGACAGCAGAGTGACAGAGAGACAGACAGACAGCAGAGTGACTGAGGGACAGACGGACAGCAGAGTGACGGAGAGACAGACGGACAGCAGAGTGACGGAGAGACAGACAGACAGCAGAGTGACAGAGAGACAGACAGACAGCAGAGTGACTGAGGGACAGACGGACAGCAGAGTGACGGAGAGACAGACGGACAGCAGAGTGACGGAGAGACAGACAGACAGCAGAGTGACGGAGAGACAGACAGACAGCAGAGTGACGGAGAGACAGACAGACAGCAGAGTGACAGAGAGACAGACGGACAGCAGAGTGATGGAGAGACAGACAGACAGCAGAGTGACAGAGAGACAGACGGACAGCAGAGTGACGGAGAGACAGACAGACAGCAGAGTGACTGAGGGACAGACAAGAATAGTAGACAAAATGTGATAGCAATGTTCGGAGAGGGAGCAGGAGGCGGAGCGCAGTGACTTTGTGTCGTCCAGGATCTCACTGCTGTCTGTATTCCGATAATTAATGTAAAGGGAAGCGAGGAACACAGCCCTCGGGAATGGGATTGGGACAGGGAATAGAACATTCTCTTCCTTTAGCCTGTGCGAGCTCCAACAACCTGGGGATGCCATCAACCTTCCAGAACTTTCTTCCCCGTCACTTCTCTCTAATCGCTTTTCTAACCCCACCTCTCGCTGTGACACTGTCAATTCTGTAAACTGAGTGTGTGTCTTTCTATGGTTAATATGTTGAACCTGTACTTAATGCTCTCTCCACTCACATTGTCTGCACCTTTCAGACTTAATTAGCTGTAAAGACTCACATTCTAATCTGTAAACTGGGTCTTTAGATGCCCTGTCTGTGATCGGAACTTCCCACTCACCTGATGAAGGGGCAGCTACCAAATAAACCTGTTGGACTTTAACCTGGTGTTAAACACCTTGGTGTTGTCAGGCTTCTTACTGTGTTTACCCCAGTCCAACGCCGGCTCTCTCTGAATTTGCAATACTCTCAGTTCTAAATCCAGACATTGTCATCAAAGCTATTGACAACGGTGCTGACCTTTACCTCTCAGAGGCCAAGAGCCAACATTCTGACCCTCTTCCCACCTCCCTCTGGACAATGACCCCCCCACTACTGAACAACAAACCGTTGTTTACAGGACTGTCACTCCCCCCGGCACAGATTCGAGAGGAGTTAGTCTTGCCTCACAAATTTGATTGAATTCTTTGAGGAGGTAACTAAGTGTGTAGATGAAGGTAGAGCAGTTGATGTTGTATACATGGATTTTGGTAAGGCGTTTGATAAGGTTCCCCATGGTAGGCTCATGAAGAAGATAAGGAGGTGTGGGATAGAGGGAAATTTGGCCGATTGGATAAGTAACTGGCTGTCTCATAGAAGACAGAGGGTGGTGGTGGAGGGAATATTTTCAGACTGGAGGCCAGTTACCAGCGGTGTATCACAGGGATCAGTGCTGGGTCCTCTGTTATTTGTGATTTTTATCAATGACTTGGAGGAGGGGGCTGAAGGGTGGGTCAGTAAATTTGCTGATGACACCAAGATTGGTGGAATAGTGGATGAGGTGGAGGGCTCTTGTAGGCTGCAAAGAGACGTTGATAGGATGCAGAGCTGGGCTGAAAAGTGGCAGATGGAGTTTAACCCTGATAAGTGCGAGGTGATTCATTTTGGTAGGACAAATTTGAATGCGGATAGCAGGGTTCTGAGGGAATGTGGAGGAACAGAGAGATCTTGGGGTTCATATCCACAGATCTCTGAAGGTTGCCACTCAAGTGGGTAGAGCCGTGAAGAAGGCTTATAGTGTGTTAGCGTTTATTAACAGGGGGTTTGAGTTTAAGAGCCGTGGGGTTATGCTGTAACTATACCGGACCTTGGTGAGGTGTATTCTGAAAGACAGATACTTAAAGAGCAAGGACAGATTAGGGTCAGTCAGCATGGCCTTGTGAGTGGAAAATCATGTCTCACAAATTTGATTGAGTTTTTTGAAGGGGTAACCAAGAAGGTAGATGAGGGCAGCACAGTTTTTGTCTACCTGTTAACCTTAGCAAGGTCTTTGACAAGGTACCACATGGTAGGTTCTTGCATAAGGTTAAATCTCATGGGATTCAGGATGAGGTAGCCAATTGGATACAAAATTTGCTTGACGATAGAAGATAGTGGTTGTAGAGGGTTGTTTTTCAAAGTGGAGGCCTGTGACCAGCAGTGTGCCTCAGGGATCGGTGCTGGGCCCACTGTTATTTGTTATTTATATTAATGATTTGGATGAGAATTTATGGGGTATGGTTAGTAAGTTTTCAGATGACACTAAGATTGGTGGACAGTGCAACAGAATCTTGATCATTTGGACTGGTGGGCCGATGAATAGCAAATGGAATTTAATGTAGATAAATACGAGGTGATGCATTTTGGTAGATTGAACCAGGGCAGGACTTACTCAGTTAATGGTAGGGCGTTGGGGAGAGTTACAGAACAAAGAAATCTTGGGGTACATGTTCATAGCTCCTTGAAAGTGGAGTCACAGGTGGACAGAGTGGTGAAGAAGGCAGTAAGCATTCTTGGTTTCATTGGTCAGAACATTGAATACAGGAGTTGAAATGTCTTGTTGAAGTTGTACAAGACATTGATAAGGCCACACTTAGAATACTGTGTACAATTCTGGCTGTCTTATTATAGAAAGGATATTATTAAACTAGAAAGAGTGCAGAAAAGATTTACTAGGATGCTACTGGCACCTGATGGATTGAGTTATAAGGAGAGGCTGGGTAGACTGGGACTTCTTTTTCTCTGGATCATAGGAGGCTGAGAGGTGATCTTAGAACCATAGAAAATTACAGCTCAGAAACAGACCTTTTGGCCCTTGTCTGTGCCGAACCATTTTTTGCCTAGTCCCACTGACCTGCACTTGGACCATATCCCTCCACACCCCTCTCATCCATGAACCCGTCCAAGCTTTTCTTAAATGTTAAAAGTGACCCCGCATTTACCACTTTTATCCGGCAGCTCATTCCATTCTCCCACCACTCTCTGTGTGAAGAATCCCCCCCTCTAATATTCCCTTTAAACTTTTCTCCTTTCACCCTTAACCCATGCCCTCTGGTTTTTTTCTCCTCTAGCCTCAGTGGAAAATGCCTGCTTGCATTCACTCTATCGATACTGCGCAAGGATATTTTGGCCCTGGAGGGAGTGCAGAGGAGGTTTACTAGGCTGATACCGGAGTTGAGGGGATTGAGCTATGAGGAGAGGCTGAATAAACTAGGCTTGTACTCGTTAGAGTTTAGAAGAATGAGGGGAGATCTCATTGAGACGTATAAGATGATGAATGGGATGGATAGGATAGAGGTGGAGAGACTCTTCCCGCTCAAAAAAGACAGTAGGACTAGGGGGCACAGCCTCAAGATAAAGGGGAGGCGGTTTAGAACGGAGTTGAGGAGGAACTTCTTCACTCAAAGGGTGGTGAATCTCTGGAATTCTCTGCCCGTTGAAGTGGTGGAGGCTGCCTCGCTAAATATTTTTAAGAAGCGGGTTGATGGGTTCTTGATAAGAGAGGGGATTAAGGGTTATGGGGAGAGGGCGGGAAAGTGGAACTGAGCCACAACAGATCAGCCATGATCTTATTGAATGGCAGGGCAGGCTCGAAGGGCTAGATGGCCTACTCCTGCTCCTATTTCTTATGTTCTTATGTTCTTAAAATCTTATACACCTCTATCAAATCTCCCCTCATTCTCCAGGGAATAAAGTCCTAACCTATTCAATCTCTGTCTGTAACTCAGCTTCTCAAGTCCCAGCAACATCCTTGTGAACCCTTCTCTGCACTCTTTCAACCTTATTTACATCCTTCCTGTAACTAGGTGACCAAAACTGTACACAATACTCTAAATTCGGCCTCACCAATGCCTTATATAACCTTACCATAACACTCCAACGTTTATACTCGATACTCCGATTTATAAAGGCCATCTCTATTTTATAGAAATCTATAAAATAATGAGGGGCATAGACAAGGTAGATAGTCAATATCTTTCCCCAACAGAAGGGGAGTCTAAAACTAGAGGGCACAGGTTTAAGGTGAGAGGGGAGAGATGCAAAAGTGTCCAGAGGGGCAATAGTTTCACACAGAGGGTGGTGAGTGTCTGGAACGAGCTGCCAGAGATAGTAGTAGAGGTGGGTACAATTTTGTCTTTTAAAAAGCATTGAGGCTGTTACATGGGTAAGATGGGTATAGAGGGATAGGGACCAAATGTGGGCAATTGGGACTGGCTTAATGATAAAAACTGGGTGGCAGGGACATGTTGGGCTGAAGGGCCTGTGCTGTAAACCTCTATGACTCTATAACCACCTTTCGAGGAAATGAATTCCAGAATCTTCCAATTCTCTGAGAGAAAAGGGTTTTCTTCCTCTCTGTCCTCAATGAGTAACCCCTTATTTGTAAACAGTGACCTCCTCGTCCTAGGTTCTCCCACAAGAGGAAATACTCTCTCCACATCCACCCTGTCAAGTCATCTCTTATTCTTCTAAATTCCAGCAGATACTAGCCTAGCCTGGCTAACCTTACCTCAACAGACAACCACCCATTTCAGGTATCAGTCTGGTAAACCTTCTCTGAACTGCTTCCAATGCATTTACATCCTTCCTTAAATAAGGAGGTGAAAGTGTACACAGTATTCCAGACGCAGTCTCACCAATATCCTGTGTCACTGAGGTATAATCTCCACACTCGTGTATTCAATTCCCCTCGTAATAACCAATAACATTCCATTAGCTTTGCTAACTACTTGTTGAACCAGCATATAAGACTTGGTGATTCATGCATTCTGACTCCCAGATCCCTCTGCATCTCAGAACTCTGTTATTTCTCATCGTTTAGATAGAATGCCACTTTTTTATTCTTCCTGCCAAATTGGACAACCTCACACTTCCCCATATTATAGTCCGTTTGCTAGATTTGTGCCTGCTCATCTAATCCTTTAGTAGCCTCTTTATGTTCTCTTCACAATTTACTTTCTTTTCGTCTTTGTACCAGCAGAAAATTTAGCAACTGTATCTTCAGACACCCCATGTGAATCATTTGTGTAAATCATTAAGAGTTGAGACCCCAGCGCTGCTCCCTGTGGCACACCATGTGTTACATCGTACCAACCAGGAAATGAGCCATTTATGCCAACTCTGTTCCCTGTTAGCCAGCCAATCCGTTATCCGTGCCAATGTTACCTCCTACACCATGAGCTTTTATTTTCCACAATAACCTTATCAAATGCCTTCTGGCAATCCGAGTACAGTACATTCACTGATTCCCCTTTACCTACACATTACTTTTTTAATAACTAATAAATTGGTTCAACATGATTTCCCTTTCACAAAACCATGTTGACTCTGCCTGATTACCTTGTGTTTTTTAAGTGCACCGCTGTAACAGCTTTAATAATAGCTTGGAACATTTTCCCTGTAACAGGGATTAAACTAAAAGGCCTTTTTTCCCCTTCCCTCTCTGACTATTCCCATCAAAATAGGTTGAGGGAGCTCGGTCTCTTCTCCCTGGAGAGACGAAGGTTGAGAGGTGACCTGATAGAGGTTTATAAAATGTTGAGAGGAATAGATAGGGTGGATTCTCGGAGGCTATTTCCCAGGGCTGAAATGGGCGCTACGAGAGGACACAGGTTTAAGGTGCTGGGGAGCAGGTACAGAGGAGATGTCAGGGGTAAGTTTTTCACTCAGAGGGTGGTGAGTGAGTGGAATCGGCTGCCGTCGGTGGTGGTAGAGGCGAACTCGCTGGGGTCTTTTAAAAGACTTCTGGATGAGTATATGGGATTTAATGGGATTGGGGGTTACAAATAGTTCTATGGCCTGGTAGGTATGGATATGATCGGTGCAACTTGTGGGCCGAAGGGCCTGTTTGTGCTGTAGTGTTCTATGTTCTATGTAATATCAATGGGATGCAGGAGTACAATATCAAGGGTAGGAGTCTTAGCTGGGTTGAGGAGCAGCAGGATCTTGGGGTCCGGGTCCATAGGACTCTTAAATCAGCCTCGCAGGTGGAGGATGTGGTCAAGAAGGCGTATGGTGTACTGGCCTTCATTAATCGAGGGATTGAGTTTAGGAGTCGGGAGGTAATGCTGCAACTTTATAAGACCCTTGTCAGACCCCACTTGGAGTACTGTGCGCAGTTCTGGTCGCCTCACTACAGGAAGGATGTGAAAGCTATTGAGAGGGTGCAGAGGAGATTTACAAGGATGTTGCCTGGATTGGGAGGCATGCCTTATGAAGATAGGTTGAGGGAGCTGGGACTCTTCTCCCTGGAGAGACGAAGGTTGAGAGGCGACCTGATAGAGGTTTATAAGATGTTGAGAGGTATAGATAGGGTGGATTCTCAGAGGCTATTTCCCAGGGCTGAAATGGTCACTACGAGAGGACACAGGTTTAAGGTGCTGGGGAGCAGGTACAGAGGAGATGTTAGGGGTAAGTTTCTCACTCAGAGGGTGGTGAGTGAGTGGAATCGGCTGCCTTCGGTGGTGGTGGAGGCGAACTCGCTGGGGTCTTTTAAAAGACTTCTGGATGAGTATATGGGATTTAATGGGATTGGGAGTTACAGATAGTTCTATGGCCTGGTAGGTATGGATACGATCGGTGCAGCTTGTGGGCCGAAGGGCCTGTTTGTGCTGTAGTGTTCTATGTTCTATATGTAAGTCCTAATTTATTGTTTTAAAGTCTTCCAATCTTCTGTCTGAGCAGACCTTGCTGCTTCCATTCCACCTGCACAAAACCTATTACATTTCTCTTGTTCCTGGGTCTGGTGTAAGGTACTGGAAACGTTAACTCTGTTTCTCTCCCCATGCTGAGTGCTTCTGACATTTTCCATTTTTATTACTGCCACTTAATGTCAAAGTGTCAGTGTCCCCCCCCATCACCAAACAATCATTCCAGCAAGAGTTGACATCAGCCACACTCTCCCCCATGACCAATCACTTGAAGCTGTTACCCATCTAACTGGTCTCTCTCTCTCCTTTATTTAGCGTAGAGAGATTTACCCCCAACAAGACTCAGTCATTCCTGGTGGTGACCGAGGTGGATGTCGGAGATCTGTTGCTGATTAAGTTTAAATGGGAGTCCTCCTTAACTTGGAATTCACTGTGGAAAAGGATGAGGAATTCCATCACCTGGTACAAGCTCCCACTCTGGGGCTCCGCAATCACCTCCGACTTCGATATCCACGTGGAAAGGATCCGGGTGAAATGTGGAGAGACACAAAAAAGGTAAAGCAATTTGGACAAAGTATTTTCTGAGCTGATTGGCTGTTCTTTCATTATGAGTGAGGAACAATCTTCTCTATCTGAGGTTCAGTGAACCTCTCTCCAGATATAAACAGTCAAATAAATGGGTGCAGTTTAGAAGGATGAGGGGGGATCTTATAGAGACGTATAAGATAATGAAGGGGATGGATAGGGTAGAGGTAGAGAGATTCTTCCCACTTAGAAAGGACAGTAGGACTAGAGGGCACAGCCTCAAGATAAGGGGGGGGACAGTTTAGAACGGAGTTGAGGAGGAACTTCTTCACTCAAAGGGTGGTGAATCTCTGGAATTCTCTGCCCGTTGAAGTGGTGGAGGCTACCTCGCTGAATATATTTAAGTCACGGGTAGATAGGTTTCTGATAGACAGGGGAATTAAGGGTTGTGGGGAGAAAGCGGGAAAGTGGAACTGACCCACTTCAGATCAGCCATGATCTTATTGAATGGCGGGGCAGGCTCGAAGGGCTAGATGGCCTACTCCTGCTCCTATTTCTTATGTTCAGTTTCCATCTTTAACTGTCTTCTCGGCACAGGGGGTACTGATTATTCTTGGTCTTATCTTGTGTGACATGAACAGAATTACATCCAGCCCAATTGGTCTATCCCAGAGCTTACCCTCCAAACAAGTCTCCTCACACTCCCTCCTCATTAACACATCCCTCTGTTTCTTCTGTGATTATCAAGTTTTTTTTTAAAAAACATTCAATCAGAGAATCCCTACAGTGCCATTCGGAGGCCATTCGGCCCATCGAGTCTGCACCGACCACAGTCGCACCCAGGCCCTATCCCGTAACCCCCATATGTTTACCCTGCTAATCCCCCTGACACTAGGGACAATTTAGTATGGCCAATCAACTTGGGATGGCACGTTAGCACGGTGGGTTAGCACTGCTGCTTCACAGCTCCAGGGTCCTGGGTTCGATTCCCGGCTCGGGTCACTGTCTGTGTGGAGTGTGCACATTCTCCTCGTGTCTGCGTGGGTTTCCTCCGGGTGCTCCGGTTTCCTCCCACAGTCCAAAGATGTGGGGGTTAGGTTGATTGGCCGTGCTAAGAAATTGCCCCTTAGTGTCCAGGGATGTGTAGGTTAGAGGGATTAGTGGGTATAATACGTAGGGATATGGGGGTAGGGCCTGGGTGGGATTGTGTTCGGTGCAGACTCAATGGGCCGAAGGGCCTCGTTCTGCACTGTAGGGTTCTATGCTTATGATTCACTTAACCCTTTGCACATCTTTGGACTGTGGGAGGAAACAGGAGCAACCGGAGAAAACCCACGCAGACATGGGGAGAATGTGCAAACTCCACACAAACAGTGACCCGAGCTGGGAATTGAACCCGGGTCCCTGGTGCTAACCAGTGTGTCACCGTGTTGCACCTTATGTCACCATGCCGGCATCGGCTATAATTATCCCTGAATTATTCCAGCCATTCCTTTACCATTCCTTCCACACAGCAGCTGATTAACCCCCACCTCACTGTGTGCATCCTCTGGGGGAAAAAAATCACTTCTAATCCATCAGGATGGGGACAGGTTTCCACCTGACACTCAGCGTGGCCACGACCGCCTGAGATTTAGTTCATCATCACTGGCTGGAGGAGGTCCTTTCACACCCAATGTGGAATCTTACAGTCATGATGTGGGTATGCCGGTGTTGGACTGGCGTAAACACAGTAAAAAGTCTGACAACACCAGGTTTTAGTCCAACCTATTTATTTGATAATATTCTCACTAGCTTTCGAGGGGACAGCCTCTTCGTCAGGTGAATGGAGAGCCATTCACCTGACGAAGAGGCTGTCCCCTCGAAAGCTAGTGAGAATATTATCAAATAAATAGGTTGGACTAAAACCTGGTGTTGTCAGACTTTTTACCGAATCTTACAGTCCCATCGCAGCAAGGGCAGGGCTGGAAAATGCAGCCAGCCATTCAAAACTCCATTGACTTCATCGGGACTGGATGATTCCACCAGCGGAGGGTCTGTAAAATGTCCCAGCGGGATGTTGGGATGTGTTTCCCTTGCTCTCCACACTCTCACCCTCAGGGATGACAGGTTTGAACACAGATAGAACATAGAAACATAGAACAGTACAGCACAATACAGGCCCTCCGGCCCTCAATGTTGTACCGAGCTATGTCCAAACCCAAGATCAAGCTATCCCACTCCCTATCATTCTGGTGTGCTCCATGTGCCTATCCTATAACTGCTTGAAAGTTCCTAAAGTGTCCGACTCCACTATCACAGCAGGCAGTGCATTCCGCACCCCAACCACTCTCTGAGTGAAGAATCTACCTCGGACATCCCTCCTATATCTCCCATCATGAACCTTATAGTTATGCCCCCTAGTAACAGCTACATCCATCCGAGGAAATAGTCTCTGAACATCCACTCTATCAATCCCTCTCATCATCTTATAAACCTCTATTAAGTCGCCTCTCATCCCCCTCCACTCCAAAGAGAAAAGCCCCAGCTCCCTCAACCTTTCCTCATAAGACCTACCCTCCAAACCAGGCAGCATCCTGGTAAATCCCCTCTGCACTCCCTCCAATACTTCCACATCCTTCTTATAGTGAGATGACCAGAATTGCACACAATATTCTAAATGTGGTCTCACCAAGGTCTGGTATAGATACGTCTGGTTTGGACACTGTTGTGGGTCAGTGCTGTATTAGGATCATGTGGCATCTCAAAGCAGAGCGTGGGTGCAGGAATTGTGAGTTGTTGGGAAGGTTGGTTAATGCTCTTGGTGTGATGTTTATCTGAATGTGAGGAATTCCAAGCTGGGATAACTCTCTGTGCCAGAGTGGACAGAGTGCTCTCAACATTCCTGAATCAATGGCTGGGATTCTCCGACCTCACTCCGGGGCTGGGATTCTCCGACCTCACCCCCGGGACTGGGATTCTCCGACCCTCACCCCCGGGACTGGGATTCTCCGACCTCGCCCCCGGGACTGGGATTCTCCGACCTCGCCCCCGGGACTGGGATTCTCCGACCTCGCCCCCGGGACTGGGATTCTCCGACCTCACCCCCGGGACTGGGATTCTCCGACCTCGCCCCCGGGACTGGGATTCTCCGACCTCGCCCCCGGGACTGGGATTCTCCGACCTCACCCCCGGGGCTGGGATTCTCCGACCTCACCCCCGGGACTGGGATTCTCCGACCTCGCTCCGGGACTGGGATTCTCCGACCTCGCCCCCGGGGCTGGGATTCTCCGACCTCGCCCCCGGGACTGGGATTCTCCGACCTCGCTCCGGGACTGGGATTCTCCGACCTCGCTCCGGGACTGGGATTCTCCGACCCTCACCCCCGGGGCTGGGATTCTCCGACCCTCTCCCCCGGGACTGGGATTCTCCGACCTCGCTCCGGGACTGGGATTCTCCGACCTCGCCCCCGGGACTGGGATTCTCCGACCTCGCTCCGGGACTGGGATTCTCCGACCTCACCCCCGGGACTGGGATTCTCCGACCTCACCCCCGGGACTGGGATTCTCCGACCTCGCTCCGGGACTGGGATTCTCCGACCTCGCTCCGGGACTGGGATTCTCCGACCTCGCTCCGGGACTGGGATTCTCCGACCTCACCCCCGGGACTGGGATTCTCCAACCTCACCCCCGGGACTGGGATTCTCCGACCTCGCTCCGGGGCTGGGATTCTCCGACCTCGCCCCCGGGACTGGGATTCTCCGACCTCACCCCCGGGGCTGGGATTCTCCGACCTCGCTCCGGGGCTGGGATTCTCCGACCTCGCCCCCGGGACTGGGATTCTCCGACCTCACCCCCGGGACTGGGATTCTCCGACCTCGCCCCCGGGACTGGGATTCTCCGACCTCGCCCCCGGGGCTGGGATTCTCCGACCTCACCCCCGGGACTGGGATTCTCCGACCTCGCTCCGGGACTGGGATTCTCCGACCTCGCCCCCGGGGCTGGGATTCTCCGACCTCACCCCCGGGACTGGGATTCTCCGACCTCGCTCCGGGACTGGGATTCTCCGACCTCGCCCCCGGGACTGGGATTCTCCGACCTCGCCCCCGGGACTGGGATTCTCCGACCTCACCCCCGGGGCTGGGATTCTCCGACCTCACCCCCGGGACTGGGATTCTCCGACCTCGCTCCGGGACTGGGATTCTCCGACCTCGCCCCCGGGGCTGGGATTCTCCGACCTCACCCCCGGGGCTGGGATTCTCCGACCTCGCCCCCGGGACTGGGATTCTCCGACCTCGCTCCGGGACTGGGATTCTCCGACCCTCACCCCCGGGGCTGGGATTCTCCGACCCTCTCCCCCGGGACTGGGATTCTCCGACCTCGCTCCGGGACTGGGATTCTCCGACCTCGCCCCCGGGACTGGGATTCTCCGACCTCGCTCCGGGACTGGGATTCTCCGACCTCACCCCCGGGACTGGGATTCTCCGACCTCACCCCCGGGACTGGGATTCTCCGACCTCGCTCCGGGACTGGGATTCTCCGACCTCGCTCCGGGACTGGTATTCTCCGACCTCGCTCCGGGACTGGGATTCTCCGACCTCGCTCCGGGACTGGGATTCTCCGACCTCACCCCCGGGACTGGGATTCTCCAACCTCACCCCCGGGACTGGGATTCTCCGACCTCACCCCCGGGGCTGGGATTCTCCGACCTCGCTCCGGGGCTGGGATTCTCCGACCTCGCCCCCGGGACTGGGATTCTCCGACCTCACCCCCGGGACTGGGATTCTCCGACCTCACCCCCGGGACTGGGATTCTCCGACCTCGCCCCCGGGACTGGGATTCTCCGACCTCGCTCCGGGGCTGGGATTCTCCGACCTCGCCCCCGGGTCTGGGATTCTCCGACCTCGCCCCCGGGACTGGGATTCTCCGACCTCGCTCCGGGGCTGGGATTCTCCGACCTCACCCCCGGGACTGGGATTCTCCGACCTCGCTCCGGGACTGGGATTCTCCGACCTCGCCCCCGGGGCTGGGATTCTCCGACCTCACCCCCGGGGCTGGGATTCTCCGACCCTCTCCCCCGGGACTGGGATTCTCCGACCTCGCTCCGGGACTGGGATTCTCCGACCTCGCCCCCGGGGCTGGGATTCTCCGACCTCACCCCCGGGACTGGGATTCTCCGACCTCGCCCCCGGGACTGGGATTCTCCGACCTCGCCCCCGGGACTGGGATTCTCCGACCTCGCCCCCGGGACTGGGATTCTCCGACCTCGCTCCGGGGCTGGGATTCTCCGACCTCGCCCCCGGGACTGGGATTCTCCGACCTCACCCCCGGGACTGGGATTCTCCGACCTCGCCCCCGGGACTGGGATTCTCCGACCTCGCCCCCGGGACTGGGATTCTCCGACCTCGCCCCCGGGACTGGGATTCTCCGACCTCGCTCCGGGACTGGGATTCTCCGACCTCGCCCCCGGGGCTGGGATTCTCCGACCTCGCCCCCGGGGCTGGGATTCTCCGACCTCACCCCCGGGACTGGGATTCTCCGACCTCGCCCCCGGGACTGGGATTCTCCGACCTCGCCCCCGGGACTGGGATTCTCCGACCTCGCCCCCGGGACTGGGATTCTCCGACCTCGCCCCCGGGACTGGGATTCTCCGACCTCGCTCCGGGGCTGGGATTCTCCGACCTCGCCCCCGGGACTGGGATTCTCCGACCTCACCCCCGGGACTGGGATTCTCCGACCTCGCCCCCGGGACTGGGATTCTCCGACCTCGCCCCCGGGACTGGGATTCTCCGACCTCGCCCCCGGGACTGGGATTCTCCGACCTCGCTCCGGGACTGGGATTCTCCGACCTCGCCCCCGGGGCTGGGATTCTCCGACCTCGCTCCGGGACTGGGATTCTCCGACCTCGCCCCCGGGGCTGGGATTCTCCGACCTCGCCCCCGGGACTGGGATTCTCCGACCTCGCCCCCGGGGCTGGGATTCTCCGACCTCGCCCCCGGGACTGGGATTCTCCGACCTCGCCCCCGGGACTGGGATTCTCCGACCTCGCCCCCGGGACTGGGATTCTCCGACCTCGCCCCCGGGACTGGGATTCTCCGACCTCGCTCCGGGACTGGGATTCTCCGACCTCGCCCCCGGGGCTGGGATTCTCCGACCTCGCTCCGGGACTGGGATTCTCCGACCTCGCCCCCGGGGCTGGGATTCTCCGACCTCGCCCCCGGGACTGGGATTCTCCGACCTCGCCCCCGGGACTGGGATTCTCCGACCTCGCTCCGGGACTGGGATTCTCCGACCTCGCCCCCGGGGCTGGGATTCTCCGACCTCGCTCCGGGACTGGGATTCTCCGACCTTGCCCCCGGGGCTGGGATTCTCCGACCTCGCTCCGGGACTGGGATTCTCCGACCTCGCCTCCGGGGCTGGGATTCTCCGACCTCACCCTGCAGCTGGGATTCTCCGACCTCGCTCCGGGACTGGGATTCTCCGACCTCGCCCCCGGGGCTGGGATTCTCCGACCTCACCCCCAGGGCTGGGATTCTCCGACCTCGCTCCGGGACTGGGATTCTCCGACCTCGCCCCCGGGGCTGGGATTCTCCAGTCCCACTGCAGTGAGTGGAGTTCTGGCTGTTTGCCATATTCTCCATTCTCGCTGGCAGTGATGGCGAGGTGAATAAAATCCAAGACTTCTGTCCGGTATATCCCACACTGGGGAATCTATAGAATCCTGATAATCCTTCTCTTGGGGACAGGAGGGGATCCGAAGAATGGAAAATCCATAAGTGAATGGATGAGTAAAAAAATCAGCTTTTGGATGTGAGTGCTGTTTAGATAATGAGGCATTACGAAAAAAAGCAATGTGAATTCTGTTCCCGTGTTGTCTCAGTTTAAGCTGATTCTCTGGTGCGGCCGCACTTGGAGTACTGTGTGCAGTTCTGGTCCCCACATTACAGGAAGGATGTGGAGGCTTTGGAGAGGGTGCAGAGGAGGTTTACCAGGATGTTGCCTGGTATGGTGGGGAGGTCCTATGAGGAGAGACTGAGGGATTTAGGGTTGTTTTCGTTGGAAAGAAGGCGGCTAAGAGGGAATCTTATTGAAACATATAAGATGATTAGAGGTTTAGATAGGGTGGACAGTGATAGCCTTTTTCCTCGGATGGAGAAAGCTAGCACGAGGGGGCATAGCTTTAAATTAAGGGGAGGTAGTTATAGGACGGATGTCAGGGGCAGGTTCTTTACCCAGAGGGTGGTGAGGGATTGGAATGCCCTGCCTGCTGCGGTGGTAAATGCGCCTAGTTTGGGGGCGTTTAAGAGATCCGTGGATAGGTTTATGGATGGAAAGGGATTGGTTTAGGTTAGAGGGTCATTGTTTTTTAACTGGTCGGCGCAACATCGTGGGCCGAAGGGCCTGTTCTGCGCTGTAATGTTCTATGTTCTATGTTCTATGTTCTATTCACACGCCGGTCTCTCTCTCTCTCTCCAGGGTGACGTTCTGTTTAAAGGATTCCTCAGCTGGAATCTCCCCGTCTCAGGAAGTGACTTTGGTCAAATGTCTGGCTAGACCCAAGCTCACATCATCCAGGTAAGACTGAGCTGTAACTAACTCTCCCAATGTCCTCCTCCCACCATCTCCAAACTCAAATGCTGCCCCCCTGCAGATAATCAGCCGGGGTCCACAGAACGGTGGAGTGTCCCAGCCCACCACGGGGAGGTAGTGGTGTAGTGACATTGTCACTGATTTGAGAGCAAGGGCAACGCTCTGGCTCCCAGTCCCACCACATCAGATTGTTTAATTCAAACTCAGTAAAAATTAAGATTAGTAAGAATTAAAATTCCACTGGTGACCATGAAACCGTTTTCAGAAAAGCCCATCTGGTTCACTAATGTCCTTTCGGGAAGGAAATCTGCCATCCTTGCCTGGTCTGGCCTACATGTGACTGCAGAGCCCCAGCAATGTGGGTGACTCAGGGATAGGCAGTAAATGCTCGCCCAGCCACGCCTACACCCCATCAATTAATGAATAAAAAAGGAAGCCCCTCTCTCTCTCTCTCTGTGAAGCTTCTTCTTCCCAATATCCAGACACTTGGAAGTTACAAAGAACAAAGAACAACCCAGCCCGGGAAACAGGCCCTTCGGCCCAACGAGCCCGCGCTGCCATCTCAACACCACCAGTCCCCCTCTCCACCCACGACCCTTGTCTAATGTTTTATGGCCATCCAGAATGAGGGAAACTGATTTAGGGACAATTTATTCCTGCCAATCAGCCTAAGAGCACATCTTTGGGGTGTGGGAGGAAACCGGAGCACCCGGAGAAAACCCACGCAAGCACGGGGAGAATGCGCAAACTCCCGCAGACACCGGCCCAAATCCATGTGTCTGCACAGCAATCAGTGATAGTCACTGAGCTGTCGTCTTGCCCAGTATCTGGTCCAGTTTAGGCGCACACTAACGACATGAAGCACTAGGCCAATCTCGAACAGCCAAGAGCAGCCCCAGTACGACCCATCGTGTGTATGCCCCTCGTTGGACAACAAGGCGGACCGACTTAAAACCTGTGAATTAAAAGAGAAAAGCATTAGTCTCATTCCACATCCTTAAACATTACCAGGGACGCCCCAATGCTAATGAACCTTATTTAAAACAATCTCCTATATCCTCCCATCTCCAACCCACTTGTGCCTGTCTAAGTTACTCTTAAACAACTCTAGCGTGTTTGCCTCCACCACCTTACTTGGCAGAGCATTCCATACCCCCACTACCCTCTGTGTGAAAAACCTCCCTCTAATATCTGTGTTATATCTCTCCCCCTGTCACCCTAAGCCAATGGCCCCTCGTACTGTGTGTCTCTAACATAGGAAATTGCTTACCTCTGTTTACTCTATCTATACCCTTCATAATCTTATACACCTCTATTAGATCCCCCCTCAGTCGCCGTCTTTCAAGGGAAAACAGCCCCAATTTGCTCAATCTTTCCTCATAACCCAGTCCTTCCAAACAGTGACAGTCTCTGAGCTGTTGTGGTGCCCATCTGCTGGTCCAGTTTTAAGCACACAGAACGACGCGAAGTACTAGGTTGAGGCAGACATGTTGAGACCCGAAGATTGGAGCAATTTAATTGCCTGTCAGGAATTGGAAAACTCACCTGGTGAGAGGGCAGTAACATCTCAAATTCACCTTTTCCTTCGAGCTCGCAGTTTGGACTCTCGGGTCCATTATTCCCTCCCAACCTCTCGGTGGTTTCTGTCCACATCCTGCCTGCCACTTCTGGAATGTTCCGTCGGAACCGAGGGCAGATGATAGGAATGCGTTATCTGATCTACTGAGTCACGTGCGATGTTGGCACCATTGTGTTCCTGAGGGGTTGGGAGGGAGGGGGCGACTGTTCTGACAGAGCATTGGGGGGGTTGGTGAACGGGGGGGGGTGTGACTGAGGGAAGAGAGGCTTTAAAAATTGAAAGGTTGCTTTGTCAAGTTGCACTTGGCAAAGCAACACTGCACTTCTACAAATTTAAAGAAATGCCACAGTAGCGAGGCCTCTCACCACTCAAGAACACTGGGTTAACGAGGAACCATCTTAAAAACGTGTCAAGTTTCCATATCTTTGTCACTAACCAGTTCGTGCTTTGAAGTTATCAGCAGTTTGAGTGCAGCGAAGGGGATGGACGGAGAGAGACTGCCATCTTCCCCTCCAACTGACAGAGATCCTGTCAGAACGAGATCATTGCAGGACAGAATGAGGCCATTTGGCCCATCAGTTCCATGGCGGTGAAGACCAGCAAAATCAAACGTCTCTGCAGAGAGGATTGAGAGAGTTGAGTGTGTCAACGAGTGTGAGTTGTTGATGTTGTGTTTATCTATTGCAGCGTCCATGGTCACAACCACTGAGAGATCTTACCGGCAGTGTATCTCTGGACCAAACCGAGCAAATGTTGTCCCTAATAAGACTCACCGTTTAGATTCTGTGTTCACTATTTGAGTTGGTATTTATTTGTATATATTGTAAAAGTCCTGTAAAATATTCTGTACCATAGTTGCACATGATGCTATTTGTTAGATATCGCTTACAATGTAATATAAATAATTTAGATAATTTATACGTTATGGTTTTCAAAGATGTAAAATGTTTAAGACACTGGCCCCCCCCCTCCCTGGGTGTGGTATTGGTAGAGTCTGCAGGACACTTGCCCCGTTCCCCCTCCTTCCTGTGGTAATGGTAGGGGCCACAGGCCCTCCCTAGGAAATGCTCACAAAGGCGTTGATTTTCCTTGGAAAATCCTTGAGTCACAAGGATGCTGGCTGGATGGATGCGATCCGCCTGTGTGGGGTTGCCTTAACCAGTGAACGTGTGATAACCGAGGCTGAAGTAGAGTTTGTTGGCACAATAGAACCCTTTGGCCCATCGAGTCTGCACCGAACACAATCCTATCCCCATATCCCTACATATTATACCCACTAATCCCTCTAACCTACCCATCCCTAAGGGGCAATTTCTTAGCATGTCCAATCAACCTAACCCGCACATCTTTGGACTGTGGGAAGAAACCGGAGCACCCGGAGGAAACCCACGCAGACACGAGGAGAATGTGCAAACTCCACACAGACAGTGACCCGAGCTGGGAATCGAACCCAGGACCCTGGAGCTGTGAAACAGCAGTGCTAACCACTGTGCTACCCCAATGAAGAACAAAGAACAAAAACAGCCCAGGAAACAGGCCCTTCGGCCCAACGAGCCCGCGCCGCCATCTCAACACCACCAGTCCCCCTCTCCACCCATGACCCCTGTCTAATGTTTTATGGCCATCCAGAATGAGGGAAACTGATTTAGGGACAATTTATTCCTGCCAATCAGCCTAAGAGCACATCTTTGGGGTGTGGGAGGAAACCGGAGCACCCGGAGAAAACCCACGCAAGCACGGGGAAAATGCGCAAACTCCCACAGACACCGGCCCAAATCCATGTGTCTGCACAGCAATCAGTGATAGTCACTGAGCTGTCGTCTTGCCCAGTATCTGGTCCAGTTTAGGCACACACTAATGACATGAAGCACTAGGCCAATCTCGAACAACCAAGAGCAGCCCCAGTACGACCCATCGCGTGTATGCCCCTCGTTGGACACGAGGTGGACCGACTTAAAACCTGTGAATGAAAAGGAGAAAAAAACATTATTATTGTACCATATCCATTTACATTACCAGGGACGCCCCAATGCTAATGACCCTTATTTGAAACAATCTCCTATATCCACCCATCTCCAACCCACTCATGTGCCTGTCTAAGGTACACCAGCTCCCGATTTGTTTACCCACATTGACCCATCGTTTAGTACCAGTCTGGCCCTCTCAGCCTCAGCAATAGGCTCACCAACTCGCCAGGATTCATCTCCAGGCTGCTGTTCAACTAATGCAGGAGAGAAAAAACAGCATGACTTTCAAACAAAATAAAGCCTGGTTTACCATGGACATTTTCACAAAGATATGAAAACACTGGAGCTGAGGAAAAGATTGCTCTCGGAATATATTAAGTAGACTCACAACGCCAGATTAAAATCCAACAGGTTTACTTGGGGTCACTCACCTGATGAAGGAGCAGCACTCCGAAAGCTCGTGATTCCTAATAAACCTGTTGGACTTTAACCTGGTGTTGTGAGATTTGTTACTGTGCCCCCCCCCCCCAGTCTAACACCAGCGTTGGTAATTCTGGGTGTCTACCATGTGGGGACATTACTCTAACCTGAGTATCTGGGGCAGTACGTCTGTTACAAACTCCACTGACCCACACCCAGGCCTCCCAATGATCCACACTTAATGAGTTACATCTGATGAAGGCTGAGCAGTTAGGGAAGTGACAATCCGGCTGTGAGGTTTGATTTGAGGGATGCTTTGTGACTGTCTTTTGTTGAGTGGACTTGTTGCCAATGATTTCAGAAGCTCGTCACACCAGAACTGCGGCAGAGGAAGATGAACAGACCAAAGACTAAAACTTTCACTGACGTGAAGCTGGTTTCCACTCCAATGCACCAAGATATTAACTGAACCAATGGTTACTAGAGTAACCAGGTTATCTCAACCAGTGAGACAATGTGCCAACTCTCGGATCTCTGTTGAGATCAGTCCTGTTGATGTAAATATGTACAGATTCCATTTGCTTTAATAAACTGGCTTATTTAAACCACCCCCTTGTTAATCTTTGGAAATGTCTGGGCAGAGGAAAACTCCTTTTAACAGGGGGAAAGATAGCGACTCGTTAGGTCACAGAGAGGGAGCTGGTCATAGGCAGCAGAAGCCAACAGGATAGTGAAAGTATCTGGTGTGTGGACAGCCTTCCTGCAGTTGGGATGAGGTTACATAAACAGGCACAAAGTTAGCTACGCAACAGCCAGCGTGGAAAGCAACGATAACCAAATCCTTACCAAGGAGATTGAGCAAGCAATTCCACACTGTAAATATTACCAGAGATCCAATCATATCACTGGCAGCATTAACATGTATTGTGTCCTGGGACCCACACATTGAGCCAAAGTGATAGTTGGGTAGGCACCAACGTCCAAGGATACTAAAGGATATAGACATCCGATACTGGAAGGCAACTAGCAACTGCTGGGTTAACCACACGTAATGGACAATTCAATGCCTTGCTGTGATAACACTGACATGTAACTACAATCAACCAACATGTCTTTGTGTTATACATGCACCAACTGCAACGAGCTTTGCTTTGCAGAGACCTTAAGCTCATTACTATTCATGCAAACAACAAGATACAGCGGCGATTAGAGATATCCAGACTGAGCCCATTGAATCAGCCCTCAATTTAAAATCTAAATCCCCAGACTACTGGGCACAATGAGCCTCTTTAACTGTGATCTAGTCTTACTCACTAACAGGAGGCACATTAGCAGCTCCCCGAATCGCAGTAATGAATGTGGTCGTTTTATTGGATTGACACATTATTTCAATGTCTCGTTGGACCCACAAGTTGAAGATGTCTTTATCTGTGAGTCAACGATTGCAAAGCAGAGACATGCATCCCAGAAAGAGTTACACAACTCAATTAGTTTACACTGTTGACTGGACAGCTAAGTCCAAAAGATTCTTCCCATCCTTTACCGATCCAAGTTCCCAGAGTCATAGAGGTTTACAGCATGGAAACAGGCCCTTCGGCCCAACTTGTCCATGCTGTCCAATTTTTACCATTAAGCTAGTTTCAATTGGCTGCGTTTGGCCCATACCCCTCTATACCCATCTTACCCATGTAACTGTCTAAAAGCTTATTAAAAGACAAAATTGTACCCACTTCTACTACTACCTCTGGCAGCTTGTTCCAGACACTCATCACCCTCTGTGTGAAAATATTGCCCCTCTTGACCATTTTATATCTCTCCCCTCTCACCCTAGACCTCTGCCCTCTAGTTTTAGACTCCCCTACTTTTGGGAAAAGATATTGACTATCTAGCTGATCTATGCCCCTCATTATTTTATAGACCTCTACAAGATCACCCCTAATTCTCTGGAGAAAAGAGTCCCAGTCTATCCAACCTCTCCTTGTAACTCAATCAATCGAGTCCCGGTAGCATCCTAGTAGATCTTTTCTACACTCTTTCTAGTTTAATAATATCCTTTCTATAATAGGGTGGCCTGAATTGCACACAGTATTCCAAGTGCGGCCTTATCAATGTCTTGTACAACTCCAACAAGACATCCCAACTCCTGTTCAATGTCCTGACCCAAGAAAACCAAGCATGCTTACTGCCTTCTTCACCACTCTGTCCACCTGTGACTCCACTTTCAAGGAGCTATGAATCTGTACCCCGAGACCCCTTTGTTCTGTAACTCTCCCCAGTTTGAAGTCCAAATGATTCTTCCCAGCTTTCACCTCTCCATGAAGAAAGTACATGTGGAAATGTTGAAGCTTCGCAGCCTCGGGCAAGTGCAGATGTGGCCTGGGAGTGAACGTTGCCTGGAGCTCACGCTGCTGAGGTCAGGGTTAAAGGTCTCCCCCCCCACCACCGCCAAACCAGCCTCCTCAACCTCGTTCTCACCCCCTCCTCAACCTCTCCTCTTAACCCCCCTTCTTTAACGCCCCCTCCTCACCCCCTCCACTCCTTTTCCCTCTGCTCCTCACCCCTCTTGCTTCCCCTCCTCTGCCCCCATCACCTCCTCATAGAACCTTGCAGTGCAGAAGGAGGTCATTTGGCCCATTGAGTCTGTACTGACCACAATCCCACCCAGGCCCTACCCCCATAACCCCGTGTATTTACCCTAGCCACACTAAGGGGTAATTTAGCATGGTCAATCCATCTAACCCGCACATCTTTGGAGTGTGGGAGGAAACTGGAGCACCCGGAGGAAACCCACACTGTTGCCTGCCACACAGTCTGTTTAAACCCTTATACGGTGGGCAAATAACTACGAATAGACGTCTTATTAGTACAACCAAAATTTATTTAAACCCACACAATCAATAATCACCCACCCCTCCAACAATAAGTTATCTTACAGGAAAATACTAGAGTTCAAGTCCAATACAAGACCTTAACTTTGCGTGACTGGCAAGAACCCAAGCAGATATTGGCCCTTATCCGTGCGTTGGTCTGGGTAGTTGTCTGCGTAGTTTGGTCTGGTCTGGCACTCTGGCTCTGGTCTTCCTTCCTACCCTCTCGGGTATAGTGGCTATCCTCGGGCTGGCGATGGTCACCATTGTTGTAGCTTGTTCGTGGGGGTCAGAGAGAGAGAGATTCCTGGTTGTGCAGCACCCTTTATACCCCGTTTGGTTTCACGCCCTTTTTTGGCCATTGCCAATCAATCGATCAGGACTTGATCCCCCTGATCAATAAGAGTCCAATCAGGTGCTACCACACCGATCTCTGGGCGTGTCCCCAGTGGCCACATCTGTAGGTGTTGGAGGCACATAGATCACATACCTTCCTCCTAAATAAATTCCCGGTGCCCCTGGGTCTGGCACACAACCCAGTGTGACCAGAAAGTCTCTTTCATCCTGGAGATGAAACAAGCCAGTGTGATTATAAAGTTCCTTTCATCCTGGAGATGACCCATATCCTGTTTATTCACTCATCAGGGTTGCAGTGTGTTTATCTCTGTCATTAAACTGTCGGTTTAGTTTCTTGCCCAATTGTCCCAGAGTGCGTTACGAAACACCATTTTAGATGCCTGTTTGACCACAACGCAGACACGAGGAGAATGTGCAAACTCTACACGGACAGTGACCCGAGCCGGGAATCGAACCTGGATCCTTGGCGCTGGGAGGCAGCCGTGCTAACCACGGTGCCGCCCATGCTGCCCACAATCCCCTCTCCCCTCCCCATCCTCACCCCCTCTCCCCCCATCCTGTCATCCCCTCCTCCCTTCCCTCCACTTCCATCTGCCCCTTTTCCTCCTCTCCCCCTCCACACATTCTCCCCTTCCCCTCATCCTATTCCCACCTCCTCACCCCCCTCCATCTCCCCCTCCTCTCCTCCTCACACTGCCCTCTACTCACCCCCATCCATCTCCCCCTCCTCTCCGCCTCTCACACTGCCCTCTACTCACCCCCATCCATCTCCCCCTCCTCTCCGCCTCACACACTGCCCTCTACTCACCCCCATCCATCTCCCCCTCCTCTCCGCCTCACACACTGCCCTCTACTCACCCCCATCCATCTCCCCCTCCTCTCCGCCTCACACACTGCCCCCTACTCACCCCCATCCATCTCCCCCTCCTCTCCGCCTCACACTGCCCTCTACTCACCCCCATCCATCTCCCCCTCCTCTCCGCCTCACACACTGCCCTCTACTCACCCCCATCCATCTCCCCCTCCTCTCCGCCTCACACACTGCCCTCTACTCACCCCCATCCATCTCCCCCTCCTCTCCGCCTCACACACTGCCCTCTACTCACCCCCATCCATCTCCCCCTCCTCCCCTCCTCACACTGCCCTCTACTCACCCCTCTCCATCTCCCCTGTCCCATCCTCCCATCTCTCTATCCCCCTTCCCGTTCTATCTCCTCTCCTCTCCCCCTCTGTCCTCCCCCTTTATGTCCAGCAATTAGCACACACGCAAAGCGTTTCCCTCGCCCTGCCTGAGTTCTGGTCTTGGTTTTATTGCAGTGCAGATAAAGATTTATTGGCCGTAATATTGCAGAGCGTAAGAATGAAGAATTTGCCTTTGTATAGCGCCTTCCACACACTCAGGATGCTCCAAACAACCTACGCAACTAACAAAGCCCAGTTGAAGTGTGCTTGGTGTTGGAGTGTGGGTCCACAGTGAAAGGAACATTGCTGTCTACTGTTGCTCTAAGTTCTTCAGTGAGAGGTGAAACCTTCAATACATTTTCTATTCTAAAGCCCCTCGGCCGGTTTCTCTGTGACTGGCTCCAGTTTGAAGTTCATTGTGATGCTGAAGGCACTCACCTCTCTAACCCTGCGTTTCCCTGCCTATTCTTCGAATTGTTTATCCTTGCAGGTAGTAAACTGGTCTCATGCAACTGTACCATCGTCAAAGGGTATGCCACCAATTGACAGCAAAGTCCGTTTACAACCCCGGTTAATGAGGTCATCCAGAGGTTACTCAGGGCTATTTGATGAAGCGGACAATGTTTGATGTACCGGGGAGTGTTTATGCTTTGATGTTATCGTCTGTTTACCAGTAAATTCCTAATCATTAGAACTCTCAACCTGGGAGTCAACAAGGGAGTGTCAGTCTACACAACTTACTGGGAAGTGAATGATGTGTCTCCCACACACACACACACACCCAGTATCAGTAAATAAAGTCAACATGAATTTGTGAAAGCCAATCCTAGTTAATGGAGTGAGTTATTTGATTAGAGGGTTGGTGAGAATAATGTTATTGTTTTGGACTTCCTAAACGCATTTGATCACACAACAGGATGGTCAAAACTGAACCTGTGGAATGAAACTCAGACCCCACTTGGAGTACTGTGCGCAGTTCTGGTCGCCTCACTACAGGAAGGATGTGGAAGCTATTGAGAGGGTGCAGAGGAGATTTACAAGGATGTTGCCTGGATTGGGAGGCATGCCTTATGAGGATAGGTTGAGGGAGCTGGGTCTCTTCTCCCTGGAGAGACGAAGGTTGAGAGGCGACCTGATAGAGGTTTATAAAATGTTGAGAGGAATAGATAGGGTGGATTCTCAGAGGCTATTTCCCAGGGCTGAAATGGTCGCTACGAGAGGACACAGGTTTAAGGTGCTGGGGAGCAGGTACAGAGGAGATGTCAGGGGTAAGTTTTTCACTCAGAGGGTGGTGAGTGAATGGAATCGGCTGCCATCGGTGGTGGTGGAGGCGAACTCTCTGGGGTCTATTAAAAGACTTCTGGATGAGTATATGGGATCTAATGGGATTGGAAGTTACCAATAGTTCAATGGCTTGGTAGGTAGGGATATGATCGGTGCAACTTGTGGGCCGAAGGGCCTGTTTGTGCTGTAGTGTTCTATGTTCTATAAAAGGGACAGTGTCCACGTGTATACAATATTTACTAATAGGAAATAGAATTGAAGAGTTAGAAAGATCATAGAACTCTACAGTGCAGAAAGAGACTCTTCGAGTCTGCACCGAACACAATCCCACCCAGGTCCTACCCCCATATCCCTACATATTATACCCACTAATCCCTCTAACCTACACATCCCTGGACACTAAGGGGCAATTTCTTAGCATGGCCAATCGACCTAACCCACACATCTTTGGACTGTGGGGGGAAACCGGAGCACCTGGAGGAAACCCACGCAGACACGAGGAGAATGTGCAAACTCCACACAGAGTGACCCGAGCCGGGAATCGAACCCAGGACCCTGGAGCTGTGAAGCAGCAGTGCTAACCCACTGTGCTACCGTGCCGCCCAAGTTGTTCTTGCAAACTGCAGCAAGGTTTGTAGCAAGGTTCTTCAGGGGCTAGTGCAAAGAGTAGTGATTTTCTTCAAATATCTCCATGACCGAGGCTCAGGCACAATAAACACGATGTCAAGGTGATCCAAAATTTGAAAAGCTTTTTACCGGACTCTCCCCACAGTTCAGTCTCACAACACCAACTTAAAATCCAACAGGTTTATCTGGAATCATCAGCTTTCGGAGCACCACCCTCTCATCACTCCACTCACCTGATGAAGGGGCAGCGCTCCAAAAGCTCGTGATTACAAATAAACCTGTTAGACTTTAATCTAGTGTTGGGAGACTTCTTACTGTGCCCACCCCAGTCCAACACTGGCAGATCCACACGTGGGAGGGTGACAGACGTCAAGAGGATACAGACAGACAAAACAAAAATGAACTTTCCCTGTTTAAGAAAAATGTGTTACTATGAAGACTCGCAGCATCCGCAGGTGTATTAAATCCCTTGTAGTTCTGGGTGTGGGCATCACTGGTGTTCCGTACCCACCTTCATTTGCCTTGAGAAGGTGACGGTGGTTTTGCTGCAAATCTGCAGAGCCACTTCAGAGCATAGTTAAGAGGATGTGGGACAGTACTGGTATAGGATGGGTGCAGAGAACTAAACAAAATAAGTGGAAAGCATCCACTAGCTCATTCTCCAAGGCACTGCCTTGACCAATCAGAGTCAAGCTGCCTGGTTTAAATTTCAAACTATGTTGGCAGTTAACTGTCAGTCACCATCAACTGGTGCATTCTCCAGGTTAAGGGCTCTACCAATCAGTGTCTACTTGCCAAATGATCAGCACTCGCTTCTCGTACAGTATAAATTTGTTATTTCCCGACAATGGTATCCTGGCAACTGTCCTGATGAGTATAAGACAAAAAGCTTTGACAAACTTATACAAGTTGGATGGGTTACACCTGAGCAGGGCAGGAACTAACATCCTCACAGAGAGGATTGCTGATGCTGTTGGGGAGGATTTAAACTGGATTGTCAGGGGCTGGGAAGCTGAAAAGAAGCTCAGATTGGAGGGAAGCAAGACTGTTAAAAGGAAGCAGAAAATGAGTAAGTGAAATTAGAAGACAAACAAAGCAAAGACAAACATCAAATTAAATCAGAATGCAGAATAATGTTAAGCCAAAGCTCTATCTGAATGCACGCAGCATTCACAACAACGTAGATGCTTAAAGCTACAGAAAGCGGGAAAAGATATGATTTTATTGCCAATATAGAGACCTGTTTACAGGGAACTGGGAAGCAATATTCAAGGATATTTGTTTAGGAGGGATAGGCAAAAGGAGGTAGGGTAGTGCTGTTCGTATGAGGTGACTTCAGTACATTAGTGAGGCAGAATCCAAGGATCAGTTTGGGTGGAGCTAAGAAACAGAAGGTGCAGCAAATGTTGGTGAGAGTTGTTTATAAACCACCAAACTGGGGTGTTAGCACTGGGCATGGCATTATTCAGGAAATTAGAGCTGTATGGGTAATATAGTTCGAATCATAGAATCCCTACAGAGGCCATTCAGCCCATCAAGTCTGCACCAATCCTCTGAAAGGCCGCCCTCGGATGACTTCAGTTTATAGATAAATTAACACTAACCGTGGCAGAGGAAATCCTGGAAAGGGTACAAGATGGGTTCCAGGAGCAGTAAGGTTGAGGAGGTAACTAGGGATCCAATTATTTTAAAGTTAATATTATGTATCAAGAAGGGGCAAGTTACTGTATTGTAAAAAGCTACTGTAAAGCTTCTTTTAAGGAAATAGTGACCATAATATAATGGAACTTTACTGTTACTTTATAGTTCATTCTGAAACTAGGCACAGTGGGGGTTAGCACTGCTGTCTCACAGCTCCAGGGACCTGGGTTCGATTCCCGGCTCGGGTCGCTGTCTGTGTGGATTTTACACATTCTCCCTGATCCCGCGTGCATTTCCTCCGGCGTTCCGGTTTCCTCCCACGGTCCAAAGATATGCAGGTTAGGTGTATTGGCCATGGTAAATTGTCTCATAGTATCCAGTGCTGAGTAGGTTAGAGGGATTAGTGGGGTAAATCTGCGGGGTTGCGGGATTGTTGTTGGTGCAGACTCGATGGGCCAAATGGCCTTCTTCTGCACTGTGGAATGGAAACTATGAAGCTATGAGAGCTATAAGTTGGCTAGAGTGGATTTGGGAAAATACACTAAAATATTTGATGATGAACAGGAAATGGCTGGTATTTATTGGAGTATCGCTACAACAAATAACATTCTTCTCAGAACACAAAACAGGACAGGCAAATCAACAAAACAAAATCAGTTAAAAATTGCATTAGATCAAAGGCTCATCGTGTTACCAGAAAAAGCAATAAGCATGAGGATTGGTACAATTTAGGATCTAGCAAGGGAGATGTAAAAACTGATAAAGGGAAAAGAGAATATGAAGGCAAGCCTGCAAGAAACATCAAGCTTCTTCCAGTATGTGAAAAGGAAACTCTCATCAAGGAATAACACAGCTGGATACAGGGAATTTTATCATGGATAATATGGAAATGGCAGAGAAACTAAATTTTCCAGTGTGCACGTCCCAAAACCAGAAAATCCCGTCCAAGATCAACAGTTTGGTTCCGCCTTCCACTGGCTACAATTCCGGTAAAATTCCCACCTCAGTGTCTGTCTTCCTGGAGGAAGATGCAGAGAATCTCCCAGAAATACAAGGGAACCAAGGGACTTGGAAAGTGAGGAACTAGTATTGATAAAAAGTCAGTACCCAAAAAATTAATTGGACTGAAAGTTGATAACCCGTTGTGCCATGTCCCAGAGTCCCGAAGGAAGTGACTGGAGAGAGATAGTGCACGCTCGAGGTCTCAGCAGCACCGCACGCTGCCCTCGAGGCAGCTGCGGGGCTGACGAGACGGTCGCACACCTCCTTGTGGAATGTGCCTTTGCAAAGAAGGTCTGGAGCGAGATGCAGTGGTATTTGTCGAGGTTCGTCCCGAGCAGCTCAGTGACGCAGGACTCTGTGCTCTACAGGCTATTTCCGGGGGCGCACACCAAGACAAATATCAACTGCTGCTGGAAGGTCATCAACTCGGTGAAGGACGCACTTTGGTCCTCCCGAAACTTGCTGATCTTCCAGCTGAAAGAACTGTCCTCGACCGAGTGTTGCAGACTGGCACATTCCAAGGTCCAGGGCTACGTGCTGAGGGATGGGCTGAAGCCTGGGGCAGTCGCCGCAAAGGCACAATGGGGAACGGTCACACTGTAAGGTCTTCCAACGGAGGCAGACCGAGGGCCCAGGAGCTGCAGAACACCCTCGACCTGCAGAACTTTGTGCCAATCTGAGCAATAACGGCACACAGTAATTAATTGAGGCACGGATATAGTTTTAAGTTTTGAAATGTAATGACAGTAATTTGTATAGAACTGTAAAAGTTTTAACTCTGCGCTGTTTGCAATTCAAAGATATGTAGATTTGCAATGGTTTGTTTGAGATTTTTATGAATAAAGTATATTTTTGGGGAAATAAAAGAGAGAGATAGTGGATGCATTGATGGTTATCTTTCAACATTCTATAGACTCTGAAAGCTGTAAATTGGAAAGTAACAAATGTATCCCCACTACTTAAAAAGGGAGGGGCAGAGTGAGTAGAGAACTAACAGACCTTTAGTTTGATGTCAGTAGTAGGGAAAATGTTAGAATCTATTGTAAAGGACATGATAACTGGACACTTGGAAAATAATTGTGAAACTGGGCAGAGTCAATGTATGTTTATGAAAGGCAAATCATGTTTGACAATCTTGTTGCAGTTTCTTGAGAATATTAGTTGTAGCACAGATACAGAAGAACTAGTGATTGTGTTGTGTTTCGATTTTCAGAAGGCTTTAGATGAAGTCCCACACGGGTGCATGATATTAGTGGAAACATGATGGCATGGATTGGCAATTGATTAACACACAGAAAGCAGGATTAGGAATAAATGGATCATTCTCAGAATAGCAAGTTGTTTCTAGTATGGTACTACAAGGATCAGTGCTGGGGCTACAGCTCTTCACAATCTATATCAATGATTTGAATGTGGGGACCAATTATAATATTTCCAAATTTGCTGATCACACCAAGCTGAATGGTGTGGATGATGACACCAAACTGGAAGTTGTGAGGAGGATTCAAAGAGGCTTCAAGAGCACTTGGATAGGTGAAGTAAATGGGCTAGAACTTGACAGATGGACTATGTGGATAAATGAGTAGTGGTTCATTTTGGCAGGTCCAATGGGATGAAGGAATACAATATCAAGGGTAGGAGTCTTAGCTGTGTTGAGGAGCAGAAGGATCTTGGGGTCTGGGTCTCACAGGTGGAGGATGTGGTCAAGAAGGCGTATGGTGTACTGGCCTTCATCAATAGAGGGATTGAGTTTAGGAGTCGGGAGGTAATGCTGCAACTTTATAAGACCCTTGTCAGACCCCACTTGGAGTACTGTGCGCAGTTCTGGTCGCCTCACTACAGGAAGGATGTGGAAGCTATTGAAAGGGTGCAGAGGAGATTTACAAGGATGTTGCCTGGATTGGGAGGCATGCCTTATGAAGATAGGTTGAGGGAGCTGGGACTCTTCTCCCTGGAGAGACGAAGGTTGAGAGGCGACCTGATAGAGGTTTATAAGATGTTGAGAGGAATAGATAGGGTGGATTCTCAGAGGCTATTTCCCAGGGCTGAAATGGTCACTACGAGAGGACACAGGTTTAAGGTGCTGGGGAGCAGGTATAGAGGAGATGTTAGGGGTAAGTTTTTCACTCAGAGGGTGGTGAGTGAGTGGAATCGGCTGCTGTTGGTGGTGGGAGAGGCGAACTCGCTGGGGTCTTTTAAAAGACTTCTGGATGAGTATATGGGATCTAATGGGATTGAGGGTTATAGATAGGCCTGGTAGATAGGGATATGATCGGCGCAACTTATGGGCTGAAGGGCCTGTTTGTGCTGTAGTGTTCTATGTTCTATGAATATGATGTGAATAATTGTGAAGCTATCAGATAATAAAAAGGCAAGTGGTACATTGACCTTCATTGTGAGGGGATTTGCGTAAAGGAGTAAGGATGTTTTGCTGTAATTGTATAGTCTTGTTGAAACCACATCTGGAGTATTGTGAAATTTAAATCTCATTATCTACGGAAGGGTATACTTGCCATAGAGGGGAACGTAACAGAGGTTCATCAGACTGATTCCTGGGTAGCGGAATTATCCTATGTGGGGAGGCTGAGGACACTGGATTTGGATGTAGAGGGAAGAGGCGATTTCATTGAAACTTACAACAGGGCAGCAGGGTTCTATGGTTCATTTGTATCTTTATCTTTCTTCCATCTGCCTCAGTATTGTTCCTATGAACTCAGTACTAACAATGTCCATCGGTTCCCCGACTACCCACCTCTCCAATCATCTTCAGCTTTCTGGGGACTGATTTCCAGCTCCCCCCCCCCCACCCACATCTGCTCTGTTTGCAGCTTTTACTCCTGAAAGGCTGAGCTCTGTTTAAGATAATTGCTGCTTCTCCTGGATTCCACTACCAGAACACATCATTATCTCCAGTAGATAACTATTTAATAGTTTTAAATATCTTCACCAGGTCACTCCAGCAACCCCTTAAACTCAACAAAGAAAATTCCAGCCCAGGGACAGGCCCCTCAGGCCCCTCCAAGCCTACACTGACCATGCTGCCCGATTGAACTAAAACCCCCTACCCTTCCGGGGACCGTATCCCTCTATTCCCATCCTATTCATGGATTTGTCCAGATGCCCCTTAAAACTCACTATCGTATCCACTACCTTCCCCAGCAATGAATGCCAGGCTCCCACCACCTTCTGTGCAAAAATACTTGCCTCGTACATCTCCTTTAAACCTTACCCCTCGCACTTTAAACCTGTGCCCCCGAGTAATTGACTCTTCCACCCTGGGATAAAGCTTCTGACTATCCACTCTGTCCATGCCTCTCATAATCTTGTAGATTTCTATCAGGTCTCCCCTCAACCTCCGTCGCTCCAGTCAGAATAAACCAAGTTTCTCCAACCTCTCCTCATAGCTAATGCCCTCCATACCAGGCAACATCCTGGTAAATCTTTTCTGTACCCTCTCCAAAGCCTCCACATCCTTCTGGTAGTGTGGTGACCAGAATTGAACACTATATTCCAAGTGCGGCCTCACTAAGGTTCTATAAAGCTGCAACATGACTTGCCAATTTTTAAACTCAGTGCCCTGGCCGATGAAGGCAAGCATGCCGTATGCCTTCCTGACTACCTTCTCCACTTGCGTTACCACTTTGAGTGACCTGTGTACCTGTACACCCAGATCCCTCTGCCTATCAATACTCTTAAGGGGTTCTGCCATTTACTGTATATTTCCTATCTGTATTAGACCTTCCAAAATGCATTACCTCACATTTGTCCGGATTAAACTCCATCTGCCGTCTCTCCGCCCAAGTCTCCAGCTGATTTATATCCTGTTGTATCCTCTGATGGTCCTCATCGCGATCCACAAATCCACCAACCTTTGTGTCATCCGTAAACTTACTAATCAAACCAGTTACTTGGTGAGTTTACAAGGTGAGTTGTGGAACCTCTCTTCCCATTCTGTTCTTGTTGGGCATCGCAGGGTCAGGGGTGTCTTACTGACCCCTTCCATCACATTTGAGCTTCATTAGTTTCATTTATGATTTATTTTTGCTCTATCCGTTTCACTGTGTCCCCCAATTTGTTTAATTGTTTTATCCAAGAGTTGGAATCTCTCATTATTTAACTCTTTAGGTTCTGGTGGATCCTCGCTGTCCTTCTCCAGGATCAATAAGGTGTGGTGTTTAAAACTGAACTCAGTCATTAGAACATAGAACATAGAACACTACAGCACAAACAGGCCCTTCGGCCCACGAGTTGCGCCGATCACATCAACACCTATCTATAACCCCCAATCCCATAAAACCCCATATACTCATCCAGAAGTCTTTTAAAAGACCCCAGCGAGTTCGCCTCCACCACCACCAACGGCAGCCGATTCCACTCACTCACCACCCTCTGAGTGAAAAACTTACCCCTAACATCACTTCTGTACTTTCCTCCCCGCACCTTAAATCTGTGTCCTCTCGTAGTGACCATTTCAACCCGGGGGAATAGCCTCTGAGAATCCACCCTATCCATTCCTCTCAACATTTTGTAAACCTCTATCAGATCGCCTCTCAACCTTCGTCTCTCCAGGGAAAAGAGACCCAGCTCCCTCAACCTAACTTCATAAGGCATGCCTCCCAGTCCAGGCAACATCCTTGTAAATCTCCTCTGTACCCTTTCAATAGCTTCTACGTCTTTCCTATAGTGAGGTGACCAGAACTGCGCACAGTACTCCAAATGAGGCCTGACGAGGGTCCTATAAAGTTGCAGCATTACCTCCCGACTCCTAAACTCAATTCCTCGATTAATGAAGGCTAGTACACCATACGCCTTCTTGACCACCTCTTCCACCTGCGAGGCCAATTTAAGAGTCCTGTGGACCCGGACCCCAAGATCCTTCTGCTCTTCAACACTACTTAGACTCCTGCCCTTGATAGTGTACTCGTTCATCCCGTTGGTTCTGCCAAAATGGACGACTACACATTTATCCGCGTTGAAGTCCATCTGCCACTTCTCCGCCCAGTCCTGCATCCTATTTATGTCCTGCTGCAACTTTTGCCATCCTTCCAGACTATCCACAACACCACCGACCGATTAGATATCGTCTAAGACTCTGTACAACTGCAGCATCACTCTCTCCCCTTTGGGTTCCCTTTAGTGACACATTTGCTTTCTTCCCTCTCCACTCTCTCTTTGGGATTTGTCAACACCCAGATCTCTCTGCTTCCTAATCGCTCAAATTAGACTCAAACTCACACTCGCTCACTCTGAATTGTATCTGCTATAATTTGACCCAATAACTGAATCGCTCGTCTTTTGTAACTCTCTGCTCTACCCAACTGTCTGTGCCTCCGAACTTTCTCCACCTAGCTCAGGGACATTGATAACAAACATGGGATTTAATGGGATTGGGAGTTACAGATAGTTCTATAGTTCTATGGCTTGGTAGGTATGGATCTGATCGGTGCAACTTGTGGGCCGAAGGGCCTGTATGTGCTGTAGTGTTCGCTGAAAGGCTGAGATCCCAAAGGAAATATGACTCCTGCCAGTCAGAGTGCACCCCTTTATCCGTAATCGCTCCCTCGGACCTCCCACCCAGTTACTGAGTTGCCCACCCGGGTGTGAGATTCTGTGCCCAGTTTCCCTTCCATCACTGGGAGGAGGCAACACAGAGTCTGGGAGTTGTACAATGTAATAGAACATAGAACATTACAGCGCAGAACAGGCCCTTCGGCCCACGATGTTGCGCCGACCAGTTAAAAAGCAATGACCCTCTAACCTAAACCAATCCCTTTCCATCCATAAACCTATCCACGGATATCTTAAACGCCCCCAAACTAGGCGCATTTACAACTGCAGCAGGCAGGGCCATCCAATCCCTCACCACCATCTGGGTAAAGAACCTACCCCTGACATCTGTCCTATAACTACCACCCCTTAATTTAAAGCTATGCCCCCTCGTGCTAGCTTTCTCCATCCGAGGAAAAAGGCTATCACTATCCACCCTATCTAAACCTCTAATCATCTTGTATGTTTCAATAAGATCCCCTCTTAGCCGCCTTCTTTCAAACGAAAACAACCCCCAAATCCCTCAGTCTCTCCTCATAGGACCTCCCCTCCATACCAGGCAACATCCTGGTAAACCTCCTCTGCACCCTCTCCAAAGCCTCCACATCCTTCCTGTAATGTGGGGACCAGAACTGCACACAATACTCCAAGTGCGGCCGCACCAGAGTTGTGTACAGTTGCAACATGACGCTGCGGCTCCTAAATTCAATCCCCCTACCAATAAACGCCAAGACACCGTATGCCTTCCTAACAACCCTATCTACTTGATTCCCAACTTTCAGGGATCTATGTACACATACTCCTAGATCCCTCTGTTCATCCACACTATTCAGAGTCCTACCGTTAGCCTTATACTGTACACATCCGTTATTCCTGCCAAAGTGAATTACCTCACACTTTACAATTTACACTTTACAAATGGCAGAATGGGTTCATTACAAGAGCCTCTCCTACACCATCAGTCCTCCCATCAACACTGCTGTCCTCTGTTAGCCTATTCTTGACAACATTCTTATTTAAGTGCAGTGTTTTAAATATATATTTGTAAATGTTGTGATATGATTTGAACTGTGCCTCACTCTGTCGAACTTGCCGAGCTGTTGCTATGTCCTTGGAGTCTTTGTTTTGAGGGGGGGGGGGCGGGGTTCATGTTTACCCTTCCTGGGACACGCTGCCAGGCTTGACTGCCAACTGGCCCACCCCATTGTCCCAGACCCTCCGTGGCCTGCGGTTACTAAGACGACCAATGCTGGGTTGCAAATTGTGCTCACAGTCTCCCACAGACTGTCTTCTATCGTTAACAAGTAAACACCAGAAAGCTACAAGGGGGGAGAGAAGGCATCCCCATCGCCAACAAGATCTATCTTTTATAAACCACACAGCTACTGCTCGGTGTGTTACAGAGTATAGGACTGCTCTCTCTGCGATAGATACAGGCTACACTCTGAGAATCCCTCCTTTCTCTCAAATATCAGAGAATTCAGGGATAACTTCACTGGAGAATGGAGTGAAGTGGAGAGTTTATATTGTGCTTTTGGAAATGAAGACTATTCGTATAGAAATAGTGTAGAATACATCTCCATTTACTGAAACAGCAGGAAAGGCTCAGAGCAAACTGCTCTGGTACAAACTGCAACTTTTACACAGCAGCAAGCAAACAGGATAAAGACAGGGGAAGGGACAGTTTCAGACCATCTGTACAGTCAGACAAAAGAAACACAAGTAAAAAATATCTCTCATATTTACAAAGTAGATTTATACATACTGATATATACATTAAATAAATAGTGTGGCAAATAGAAAGACATGATGTGGAGATGCCGGCGTTGGACTGGGGTAAACACAGTAAGACGTCTCACAACACCAGGTTAGAGTCCAACAGGTAAGTCCAAAGATGTGCTATTAGGCTGATTGGAGGTAATAAATTGTCCCTAAATTAGTCTCCCCTCAATGTGGGATGCCATAAGCATAGATAAGGGTCATGGGTGGAGGGGGGGGGGACTGGTAATGTTAAAATGACGGCGCGGGCTCGTTGGGCCGAAGGGCCTGTTTCCCGGGCTGATTTTCGTTCTTTGTTTATTTGGTAGAACAAGCCACGAGCTTTCGGAGCACCGCCCCTTCATCAGGTGAGCGGGAGTGCTGTTCACAAACAGGGTATATAGAGATGAGCCCTGTTTGTGAACAGAACTCCCACTCACCTGATGAAGGGGCAGCGCTCCGAAAGCTAGTGGCCTGTGTTACCAAATAAACCTGTTGAAATAGAAAGACAGCATCTCTCATCAACTGACAGGATGAAGCGTCACTCATGGCGCAGTGAGACTGTACCCCGTTACTCATGGCGCAGTGAGACTGTACCCCGTTACTCATGGCGCAGTGAGACTGTACCCCATTACTCATGGCGCAGTGAGACTATACCCCGTTACTCATGGCGCAGTGAGACTGTACCCCGTTACTCATGGCGCAGTGAGACTGTACCCCGTTACTCATGGCGCAGTGACACTGTACCCCGTTACTCATGGCGCAGTGACACTGTACCCCGTTACTCATGGCGCAGTGAGACTGTACCCCGTTACTCATGGCGCAGTGAGACTGTACCCCGTCACTCACACGGCAGTGAGACTGTACCCCGTCACTCACACCGCAGTGAGACTGTACCCCGTCACTCACACGGCAGTGAGACTGTACCCCGTCACTCACACGGCAGTGAGACTGTACCCCGTCACTCACGCCGCAGTGAGACTGTACCCCGTCACTCACACCACGGTGAGACTGTACCCCGTCACTCACACCACGGTGAGACTGTACCCCGTCACTCACACCGCGGTGAGACTGTACCCCGTCACTCACACCGCGGTGAGACTGTACTCCATCACTGACACCGCAGTGAGACTGTACCCCGTCACTCACACCGCAGTGAGACTGTACCCCGTCACTCACACCGCGGTGAGACTGTACCCCGTCACTCACACCGCAGTGAGACTGTACCCCGTCACTCACACCGCAGTGAGACTGTACCCCGTCACTCACACCGCAGTGAGACTGTACCCCGTCACTCACACCGCAGTGAGACTGTACTCCATCACTCACACCACAGTGAGACTGTACCCCGTCACTCACACCGCAGTGAGACTGCATCAGTGCATGAAAAGGAAGTTATGTGTGTAACCGATGATGAAATGCAATCTATGAAGTATTCCGATGAGCAGAGGCTGCTTATCAAAGCAAACTGCGTCTTTGTTTGTTCTTCATATCCATCGTGTAACACATCCAATTTCTTCGGAATGACAACAGCCAAAGAATTCTTTGGAAGCAGGAAGTTGGTCTGAGACTGTGATGTCTGCGTAGAGTTGAGAATGTTTGCAGGACACTGCGATATTCCAGGGTGTCAGCTCGTTTCAATTGTGTCAGCACACCTAGAGAAATAAAACAATCACAAAGTTGGAAACTTGGCTACGAATATCAGAGAGAACAAGAGCGATTGAAGCTGTTTGAGAGAATGAGTAAACACTTCTGGAGATTCTCCGATAGATCAGAGACCCGACACAACTTCAAGCTCAGATTCTGGTGAAATTCCCAGTTCCTCTGGGTGACTCCAGGAGGAATCCTGAGCAGCGATTCTCACTGTCCGGTTCTCATCTGTTTGTGAGCTTTGGGCAGCATTGACCAGGGGGACATTCCTCACCCCCCTGAGGTGCTGACAAGACTCATCCTGACCCTTTGCAATCCTTGTGTTAATCCAAGGAATTTGAAGATATTGGCTGGGATTCCCCCGGCCCCGCCCTCGCCCGGGATTCTCCAGCCCCGCCCTCGCCCGGGATTCCCCAGCCCCGCCCTCGCCCGGGATTCCCCAGCCCCGCCCTCGCCCGGGATTCCCCAGCCCCGCCCTCGCCCGGGATTCCCCCGGCCCCGCCCTCGCCCGGGATTCCCCGGCCCCGCCCTCGCCCGGGATTCCCCCGGCCCCGCCCTCGCCCGGGATTCCCCCGGCCCCGCCCTCGCCCGGGATTCCCCCGGCCCCGCCCTCGCCCGGGATTCCCCCGGCCCCGCCCTCGCCGGGATTCCCCGGCCCCGCCCTCACCGGGATTCCCCGGCCCCGCCCTCGCCCGGGATTCCCCGGCCCCGCCCTCGCCGGGATTCCCCGGCCCCGCCCTCACCGGGATTCCCCAGCCCCGCCCTCGCCCGGGATTCCCCGGCCCCGCCCTCGCCCGGGATTCCCCAGCCCCGCCCTCGCCGGGATTCCCCAGCCCCGCCCTCGCCCGGGATTCCCCAGCCCCGCCCTCACCGGGATTCTCCAGTTGTGCTGCAGTGAATGGGGATTTGGTTGAGCGCCACATTCTCTATTCTCATTGGCAGCGCTGATGGGGTGAGGGAGATCGGAGAATCCCGGACATTGACCCAACAAGGGTCGGAAAACAGTGATAACCATCAGTCGGGACGGTGTCTGACCTGGGAGAGGGATTATAGAACCATAGCAATAATACAGCACAGGGGGCCATTCTGCCCATCTTGTCCATTCTGGCCCAAAGACTCCCAGATGCCCTTTCTAATCCCATCTTCTTCCAAACCGTCCATTACCCTGCAGCCCACAGCACTTAAGATGCAAATCCAGGCACTTTTTAAAGTACCACCAATTTAGGCTGCAAATTCCAGACAGCCACCATCCTCTGCGTAAAATGTTTCTCCTCGTGTTCCTCGTTAGATAAGGGTCATGGGTGGAGGGGGGACTGGTAAAGTTAAAATGGCGGCGCGGGCTCATTGGGCCTGTTTCCCGGGCTGTTTTTTGTTTCCCTCTAACTCTTCTGCCACTAAGCTTGAATCTATGAACCCTGGTTTTTGAACACTGCCATGGGAAACAGGTTTCACCTGTCTATTTTCTCTCTAACTCTCAATTTTGTATATCTCAATCATGTCACCCCTCAGCCTTCTCTGTTTTAAGGAAAACAACACAACCTCTCCAAAAAGCTACAATTCTCCAGCCCTGGCAACATTCTAGTAAATCTCTGCACACTCTCCAGTACGATCACATCCTTTTGGTCCAGAAATGCGTACAAAATCCCAGTTGTGGCCTCACCAGTTTCTTAATACAGTTTCATCATTATATCCCTAATTTTGTACTCTATACCTCTGCCAATGAAGGAGAGAACCCCACATGCCTTCTCTACAACTCGATCTACCTGTACTACTACCTTAGGGGATCTGTGCACTTGCATGCCAAGGTCTCACATCATCGACACCCTCAGTATATTCCCCATTTATTGTATATTCACTTTTACTGTTTGACCTCCCTAAATGCATTACCTCACACTTAAACTCCACCTGCCACTTTCCTACCCACTCCACCAATCCATCTATATCATGTTGGAGTTTACAGCTATCTTCTACACAATCCACTAGATGGCCAATTTTCATTGTTTGCAAACATCTCAATCATGCTCTCCATGTTCAAGTCCAAATTGTTAATATATAAAACAAACAGCAGGACTCCCAAAGCTGGGCCCCGTGGAACTCCACTTGAAACAGCTTTCCACCCAGAAGGGCAGTCATGACGGCGACTGAGGGGGGATCTAATAGAGGTATATAAGATTATGAAGGGTGCAGATAGAGTAAACAGAGGTAAGCTATTTCCTATGTTAGAGACACACAGTACGAGGGGTCACGGGCTTAAGGTGAGGGGGGAGAGGTATAACACGGATGTTAGAGGGAGGTTTTTCACACAGAGGGTAGTGGGGGTATGGAATGCTCTGCCAAGTAAGGTGGTGGAGGCAAACACGCTAGAGTCATTTAAGAGTAACTTAGACAGGCACATGAGTGGGTTGGAGATGGGTGGATATAGGAGATTGTTTTAAATAAGGGTCATTTGCATTGGGGCGTCCCTGGTAAGATAAATGGATATGGTACAATAATAATGTTTTTCTCTTTTCATTCGCAGGTTTTAAGTCGGTCCGCCTTGTGTCCAACGAGGGGCATACACGCGATGGGTCGTACTGGGGCTGCTCTTGGTTGTTCGAGATTGGCCTGGTGCTTCATGTCGTTAGTGTGTGCCTAAACTGGACCAGATACTGGGCAAGACGACAGCTCAGTGACTATCACTGATTGCTGTGCAGACACATGGATTTGGGCCGGTGTCTGTGGGAGTTTGCGCATTCTCCCCGTGCTTGTGTGGGTTTTCTCCGGGTGCTCCGGTTTCCTCCCACACCCCAAAGATGTGCTCTTAGGCTGATTGGAGGTAATAAATTGTCCCTAAATTAGTTTTCCCTCAATGTGGAATGCCATAAGCATAGATAAGGGTCATGGGTGGAGGGGGGACTGGTAATGTTAAAATGGCGGCGCGGGCTCGTTGGGCCGAAGGGCCTGTTTCCCAGGCTGTTTTTTGTTCTTTGGCATCAACCATTATCCTGTTTTCAAATACTAAGCCAACTTTGGATCCAATTTGCCACTTCACCCTACATCCCATAGGCTTTTATTTTTGGCCAGTCTGCCACTTGTCAAGTGCCTTGCTAAAATCTATGTACACAACATCCACTGCACTACCTTCATCGACCCTCCTTGTCACTTCTTCAAAGAATTCAATCAAATTTGTAAGACACGGCCTTCCTTTAACAAAGCCGTGCTGCATATCCCTGACACACCCTTGGCTTTCCAAGTGATAGTCTGTCTGATTTCATAGAATCATCGAACCCTACAGTGCGGAACGAGGCCCTTCAGCCCATCGAGTCTACACCAACCACAATCCCAACCAGGCCCTACCCCAATATCCCTATATATTTTACCTGCTAATCCCTCTAACCTAAGCATCTCAGGACACTAAGGGGCAATGTTAGCATGGCCAATCAACCTAACCTGATTTCTCAGGATTAAATCTACCAATCATCAAAATAAGACTATAATTGGCATTTCTTTTGTACCTTTTTTAAACAACGGAAGCACATTTGTATTCCTCCAGTCCTCCAGCACTGCCCCTGTATCTAGTGAAGACTGGGAGATCATCCTCAGAGTATCTGCTACTTCCTACCTGACTGCCTTCAACATCCTAGGGTACAATCTATCCAGCCTGGGAACTTCTCCACGTTCAACTCCTGTACCCTCCTGTCTTGGTATGATTTTATCCAATATTTCACTCTTGGATTATCACACCTGCATCATCTCTTTGCTTTGTGAATACAGAGTCAAAAATTTCTTTTCATGCTCTTCCCAAATCCTCCGCATTTTCACACAAGTTCCCTTCTTCAGCAAGTCCCATTTTTTTCCTTAACCATCCTTTCGCTCTTTATACACTAGTAAAGCAAAGAACAAAGAACAACACAGCACGGGAAACAGGCCCTTCGGCCCAACGAGCCGCCATCTTAACATTATGAGTGCCCTCCTCTACCCATGACCTGTGTCTACGTCTATTGGGGAAGATTGAGGGGAGACTAATTTAGGGACAATTTGTTCCACCAATCAGCCTTTTTTGGGGTGACGGAGGAAACCGGAGCACCCGGAGAAAACCCACGCAAGCACGGGGAGAATGTACAAACTCCCACAGACACCGGCCCAAATCCATGTATCTGCACAGCAAACAGCGATAGTCACTGAGCTATCGTGTTGCCCGTCAGTTGGTCCAGTTTAAGCGTACACCAACGACGTGAAGCACTAGGCAACTCTTCAAGCATCCAAGAGCAACCATCACATCTTTGGGTTTTCAATAATCTTGCTTACTCATATTTTTTTCTCTTTTGATTTCCTTGTTTGTTTTTATTTAATCCCTCTACTTTCTATACTCCACTAGGTCTTCTGCAGTGTTGAGTTTTTGTTAAGCTTTCTTTTCCTGTTTGATCTTCCCCTGTACTTTTCTAAACCAGAATGGGGGTGTAGATTTGGCAGTGCCATTCTCATTTTGGAGGGGACGAGTCTGCTTTGTGCCCTGAAAGTCTGAGTGGTTGACAAGGTAGGGAGGTGCTGGCACAGTAACGTTGGGGCATCCTGTCGATGGTCTACACTGCGCTGCAGATGAAGCAAGTGGGGCTGAGCTTAATGGCAAGAGTGAAAACCAAGAGACCACCATCCTCTGTGGTCTTCAAGCTTCTCGAGTATAGTTCAGGCTGCACATATAGAGGATCCATTACTCCCTTGCCTCAAGTTTTAGGGATGATGAATAAGCTCCGTGTGTCATTAGCAGAGGGTGAAATGAAACACCTGGAAATTTACTCAAGCCGATTTGATGGTCAATCAGAAGAACGGTCTTTGACCAGTGGGCCAGGCAATCCGCACTCAGGACAGCTTGGCGGCGTAGCCAAGGAATCCCGTCCAACCCTGAGGGTGTGAGTTTGTGAATTACACTGATCCAATCTGGGCTCTATCACAAATAAAAGAAAGATGTGCATTGATATAGCACCTTTCAAAACCTCAGGAATTTCCAAATGCTTCAACCTAGTGTCCCAATGAAGGGAAAAGATCTCATCAACACTGATCAGATAACGATGATAATCTTTACGGTGTTGCTGAGGGATAAATATTGGTAAAAATCCCTTTGTTGCTCTATGTAGTTGGACTGCGGGATTTTATTTTTTATTCATCCGTGGGATGTGGGCATTGCTGGCTAGACCAGCATTTATTGCCCATTTCTGATTGTCCTGGTGAAGGTGGCTGTGTGCTGCCTTTTTAAACTCCTGCAGTTCTCTCCACCTGGTTTAACATCTCATCTGAAAGGTGACACTTCTGACAGGGTAGCACTGAAAATATCAGCTTGTGCTATCGGACTGATGCTTCAACACACAATCTTCTGATAAAGCAGAACGGGTCAGCGAAACCTGACATTGCTGGGGGGCAGTGCCAGTGCTGGGGGGCAGTGCCAGGACCGGGGGGAGCAGTGCCAGGGCCGGGGGCAGTGCCAGGGCCAGGGGGCAGTGCCAGGGCCGGGGGGCAGTGCCAGGGCCGGGGGCAGTGCCAGGGCCAGGGGGGGCAGTGCCAATGCCAGGGTTGATGCCAGGGCTGGGGGTGGTGCAAGGGGTGGTGCTGGGGCTGGGGGTGGTGCTGGGGGCAGTGCCAGGGGTGGGGGCGGTGCCAGGGGTGGGGGACAGTGCCAGGGCTGGGGGGGGCAGTGCCACTAAAACGATTTTGCCATTATATCGTCCCGGCCAATACTCAAACTCCGTCACGAAAAGCAGGCGAGTCGGCCACGATCACGTTGCTGTTTGTGGGATCTTGCTGTGTAAACTGGCGGCCGTCTTTACAACCGCGATTACATTCAAAGTACTTCGTTGGTTGTCAGACACCTTGTGGTGTCTGGTAAGGGTGAAAGGTGCTATGTAAATGCAAGTCTTCTTGAATTTCTCAATAAATCAGCTCGTTTGCAGCGGCGATGGATTTGGGAACGTTCGGGAGAGTGACTCCAGTCACGCTGATAGAAATCTGCCGACCACCTCACCCACAGCTCGTGAGTCAGAGCAGAGATATCCAGGTGACAAATATTCCAGTGTCTCAAACCCCTCAGCTGCTCCCGGGTTCACTTTCGCTGAGTGATTATCTCTGTACCAAAGTGTTCCCTGATTGTGTGTCCGATGGTTAGAAGAGTGCTGGATTGGGTAAGAGGGTGGAAAGCTTCAACGACACACTCATTACTCAATCCTTCAGCACAGCACGCACCTTCTCTGCTGGGTCTCCGGCAAATCCCTCAATTGAGGCACTTCACAAACGTCAGCTCCTGTCCAGCCTTCAGCTTCACAGAGGCAGAGTTTTTTGCACAGAACACAACCCTGTATTTACAAAAAGGGAAACATGAATTAACAGTTATTCAGAGCAGGACGGCTAAACTTCACTGAGTTTGGGCAGATGTTCTACAATCTCGCACTCGAACATGGGTAGAAGTTCATAGAACCCTACAGTACAGAAAGAGACCCTTCGGCCCATCGAGTCTGCACCGACCACAATCCTATCCCCATATCCCTACATATTATACCCACTAATCCCTCTAACCTACGCAGCCCTGGACACTACGGGGCAATTTCTTAGCATGGCCAATCAACCTAACCCACACATCTTTGGACTGTGGGAGGAAACCCACGCAGACACAAGGAGAATGTGCAAACTCCATATAGACAGTGACCAGAGCCAGGAATCGAACCCAGGACCCTGGAGCTGTGAAGCAGCAGTGCTAACCCACTGTGCTACCGTGCCGTCCCTAAGTTCAGTCCAATCCCAAAGCAGCTGCTCCTCACTCTGGGTCTCCAGTGATTTTTCTCCGAGGTTACAGCTGGAATCGGACCTCAGGATGTGTTAAACTCACGTTGTCACCCAATGCTTTTCAAAGCTGATTGGCAATGGGACAACGCCAGCTACATTACTCGGGGGGGGCTTCTTCACACAGAGAGTGGTGGGAGTGTGGAGTGAGCTGCCGGATAAAGTGGGAAATGCGGGATCACTTTTAACATTTAAGGAAAGCTTGGATGGGTACATGGATGAGAGGGGTGTGGAGGGATATGGTCCAAGTGCAGGTCAGTGGAGACTAGGCAAAAAATGGTTCGGCAATTTTTAGCATGGCCAATCATGTCTTTGGACTGTGGGAGGAAACCCACGCAGACACGGGGAGAATGTGCAAACTCCACACCGTCACCCAAGCCAGGAATCGAACCCTGGTCCCTGGAGCTGTAAAGCAGCAGTGCTAACCACTGTGTTACCGTGCCACCCGGATAATTTGTATAATATCTCCTCATAATTAAACTCCTGAAGTCCAGGTATTGTCCTTGTGAAGATCCACTGCACTCCCTCCAAGGCCAATATAACCTTCCTAAGGTGTAGAGCCCAGGTCTGAGCACGACTTCCACCCTGTGAGGTAGTTTTGTGGATGTGTGTGTATTATAGACCGTACAAAACAATTCATCAGGAGGTTCCTATAACTGGCTCCAATCTGTCAGCACTGTTTCAAACACTGAGAGTTGAAAGTCTAACTCTCTGATAATTGGACCGAGGGGTTGGGAAAGTGACAACACCAACAGTTCGATAAATTACAGCGTGAAAAATTTACAGAGATCTTTAAAGGGAAAACATTTGTGACAAAAAGCGGATAATTGAGAGCAGGGTTTTGTGAGCTGGATTGTGTACAGAGAAACAGGGATTGAGATGGCTGGCGGTTCTGGGTGTTTCAGTTTCACGGGGGTTCTCCCACTTGTCCCCATCCAAACCTCAGCAGCAATGGTTAGAGACGAGGAAACCCAGAGCTAGCAGGAGGGCTATGGGGCAGTGCCAGGGCTGGGGGGGGCAGTGCCAGGGCTGGGGGGGCAGTGCCAGGGCTGGGGGGGCAGTGCCAGGGCTGGGGGGCAGTGCCAGCGCTGGGGGGGTGGCGGTGCCAGGGCTGGGGGCAGTGCCAGGGCTTTGGGGCAGTGCTTGGGCTGGGGGGGGGGCGTGCCAGGGCTGGGGGAGGTGCCAGCGTTGGGGGAGGTGCCAGGGCTGGGGGGGCGGCGCCAGGGCTGGGGGGCGGCGCCAGGGCTGGGGGGGGCAGCGCCAGGGCTGGGGGGGGCAGCGCCAGGGCTGGGGGGTGGCGCCAGGGCTGGGGGGGCGGCACCAGGGCTGGGGGCGCGGTGCCAGGGCTGGGTGGAGGTGCCAGGGCTGGGGGGGGCGGTGCCAGGGCTTTGGGGCGGTGCTTGGGCTGGGGGGGCGGCGCCAGGGCTGGGGGGGCGGTGCCAGGGCTGGGGGGGCGGTGCCAGGGCTGGGGAGGGCGGTGCCAGGGCTGCAGGGGTGGGCCAGCACTGGGGGGCGGTGCCATGGCTGGGGGGGTGGTGCCAGGGCTTGGGGGGTGGCACCAGGGCTGGGGGGGCATGCCAGGGCTGGGGGAGGTGCCAGGGCTGGGGGGTGGTGCCAGGGCTGGGGGGCGGTGCCAGGGCTGGGGGGGCAGTGCCAGGGCTGGGGGGCAGTGCCAGGGCTGGGGGGGGTGGTGCCAGGGCTGGGGGGCGGTGCCAGGGCTGGGGGGGGTGGTGCCAGGGCTGGGGGAGGTGCCAGGGCTGGGGGGGGTGGTGCCAGGGCTGGGGGGCGGTGCTAGGACTGGGGGGGGGTGGTGCCAGGGCTGGGGGAGGTGCCAGGGCTGGGGGGGGCGGTGCCAGGGCTGGGGGGCGGTGCCAGGGCTGGGGGGGTGGTGCCAGGGCTGGGGGAGGTGCCAGGGCTGGGGGGGGCGGTGCCAGGGCTGGGGGGCGGTGCTAGGACTGGGGGGGGTGGTGCCAGGGCTGGGGGAGGTGCCAGGGCTGGGGGGGCGGTGCCATGGCTGGGGGGGCGGTGCCAGGGCTGGGGGGCAGTGCCAGGGCTGGGGGGGGTGCCAGGGCTGGGGGGGTGCCAGGGCTGGGGGGGTGGTGCCAGGGCTGGGGGGGCGGTGCCAGGGCTGGGGGGGCGGTGCCAGGGCTGGGGGGGGTGGTGCCAGGGCTGGGGGAGGTGCCAGCACTGGGGGAGATGCCAGGGCTGGGGGGGGCAATGCCAGCACTGGGGGTGGTGCCGGTATTGAACATCCTGTTTTATGACAGCAACAACAATTCTGTCCCAGAGGTTACCGGTGAGTGGGAGAGTCACTGCTCCCCTCTTGGCTCTGTGAACACCCGGACCAACCTTTTCTGCGTCTCTCCAGCCTTCACTCGCATCTTCCTGATCTCCAGGTCACTGGTGACCTGCTTGTTGCTCTCCCAGAACTTCCACATTGTCCACGGGTTACTGACTGTTCCCATGATGCTTGACCAGAGCGAAGAGGAGGATTCCCACTTTAACTTCACCATGAGTAACTCTCCAATATCAATCTCCGTGTGAACCAGGAAGGAATAGGTTCTGTTTGGCAAAATATCTGGGCTGTCAAAGGACAGAAAGCTATCAATAAACATCAGATACAATGGCAGCAATGACACAGAGTCCTTCAACACATCAGAAAATACCTCGTCGAATGTGGAATCTTCTGTAACGAGCAACTGTGGACCCACACCACCCTCTCCCGCCTGATTAAATACCCCCGCTAGCCGCACACAGCTCTGTAGAGGGCAGAGGATTCAACTCGCTGTGAGTGGGACCCTCACCTCTGAGATAGACCCCCTTGAGCACATAATCCAGTTTGTCGCTGTAACTGCAGTGCTGAGGGAGTGCTGCACTGCCGGAGGGACTGCTATTCCATAACAAGCAACTGTGACAGTAAGAACTGATGAAAAATGAATTTTGAACGTTGTTAGTATTTTCTAGGACCTCACAGTGTCTTACTGCTCAAGTATTTTTGAAGTGTTGTAATGTGGAGACATGGAGCGGCCAGTTGGCACTCCCACAAACAGCGATGAACCAATCAGGCTGAGGACAGTGCCATCACTCCCATTTTCCTCTTTTAATTGTGCTGTGGGATCTTTTACATCCACCTGCACGATGGGACTCTGTTTAAACCTTGTCAGAATAGCAGCGTCTCCGGCAGTGCAGCACTCCCTCAGTACTGCAGTTCAAACAACAGTCTGGGTTTTAACATAGAACATAGAACACTACAGCACAAACAGGCCCTTCGGCCCACAAGCTGCACCAATCATATCCATACCTGCCAGGCCATAGAACTATCTGTAACTCCCAATCCCATTAAATCCCATATACTCATCCAGAAGTCTCTTAAAAGACCCCAGCGAGTTCGCCTCCACCACCACTGACGGCAGCCGATTCCACTCACTCACCACCCTCTGAGTGAAAAACTTACCCCTAACATCTCCTCTGTACCTGCTCCCCAGCACCTTAAACCTGTGTCCTCTCGTAGTGACCATTTCAGCCCTGGGAAATAGCCTCCGAGAATCCACCCTATCTATCCCTCTCAACGTCTTATAAAACTCTATCAGGTCACCTCTCAACCTTCTTCTCTCCAGGGAGAAGAGACCGAGCTCCCTCAACCTATCTTCATAAGGCATGCCTCCCAATCCAGGCAACATTCTTGTAAATCTCCTCTGCACCCTCTCAATAGCTTCCACATCCTTCCTGTAGTGAGGCGACCAGAACTGTGCACAGTACTCCAAGTGGGGTCTGACAAGGGTCTTATAAAGTTGCAGCATTACCTCCCGACTCCTAAACTCAATCCCTCGATTAATGAAGGCCAGTACACCATACGCCTTCTTGACCACATCCTCCACCTGCGAGGCCGATTTAAGAGTCCTGTGGACCCGGACCCCAAGATCCTTCTGTTCCTCAACACTGCCAAGACTCCTACCCTTGATATTGTATTCCTTCATCCCATTGGACCTGCCAAAATGGACCACTACACATTTATCCGCGTTGAAGTCCATCTTTTTGTGCTTAAGTCTCTGACCTCCTGTCTCAGAGCTGAGGGTCTCACCCACAGGGGGAGTCGAATCTTCTCTCTAGTGCTGTGTGGGGCTGGTGAGGGTCGTGTAGGAACATAGCGGCTTCCAGCCTTCACCATATTCATTCCAGGTGGGAAGGCTGGTGGTTTGGTTTCATATCCCACCGCTAATTGAGAATTATCAAACGTTTGATAAGGTCCCCCATGCAAGAATTCTTGAGAAGGTGAGAGGGCATGGGATCCGAGGGCCTTTGGCCTTGTGGATCCAGAACTGGCTTGCCTGCAGAAGGCAGAGAGTGGTTGTGGATGGGTCTTTTTCTGAATGGAGGTCAGTCACTAGTGGAGTGCCCCAGGGATCTGTTCTAGGACCCTTGCTGTTTGTCATTTTCATAAATGACCTGGATGAGGAAGCGGAGGGATGGGTTAGTAAGTTCGCCGATGACACGAAGGTCGGTGGTGTTGTGGATGGTCTGGAAGGATGTCAGAAGTTGCAGCGGGACATAAATAGGATGCAGGACTGGGCGGAGAAGTGGCAGATGGACTTCAACGCAGATAAATGTGTAGTCGTCCATTTTGGCAGAACCAACAGGATGAACGAGTACACTATCAAGGGCAGAAGTCTGAGTAGTGTTGAGGAGCAGAAGGATCTTGGGGTCCGGGTCCACAGGACTCTTAAATCGGCCTCGCAGGTGGAGGATGTGGTCAAGAAGGCGTATGGTGTACTGGCCTTCATTAATCGAGGGATTGAGTTTAGGAGTCGGGAGGTAATGCTGCAACTTTATAAGACCCTTGTCAGACCCCACTTGGAGTACTGTGCGCAGTTCTGGTCGCCTCACTACAGGAAGGATGTGGAAGCTATTGAAAGGGTACAGAGGAGATTTACAAGGATGTTGCCTGGACTGGGAGGCATGCCTTATGAAGACAGGTTGAGGGAGCTGGGACTCTTTTCCCTGGAGAGACGAAGGTTGAGAGGCAACCTGATAGAAGTTTACAAAATGTTGAGAGGAATAGATAGAACATAGAACATAGAACATTACATCGCGGAACAGGCCCTTCGGCCCACAATGTTGCGCCGACCAGTCTTCTTTTTAAAAAAAAACATTGACCCACTAATCTAAACCAATCCCTTTTCGTCCATAAACCTATCCACCAATCTCTTAAACGCCCCCAAACTAGGCGCATTTACAACTGCAGCAGGCAGGGCATTCCAGTCCCTCACCACCCTCTGGGTAAAGAACCTGCCCCTGACATCCGTCCTATAACTACCCCCCCTTAATTTAAAGCCATGCCCCCTCGTGCTAGCTTTCTCCATCCGAGGAAACAGGCTATCACCATCCACCCTATCTAAACCTCTAATCATCTTATATGTTTCTATAAGATCCCCTCTTAGCCGCCTTCTTTCCAGTGAAAACAACCCCAAATCCCTCAGTCTCTCCTCATAGGACCTCCCCTGCATACCAGGCAACATCCTGGTAAACCTCCTCTGCACCCTCTCCAAAGCCTCCACATCCTTCCTGTAATGTGGGGACCAGAACTGCACACAGTACTCCAAGTGCGGCCGCACCAGAGTTGTGTACAGTTGCAACATGACGCTGCGACTCCTAAATTCAATCCCCCTACCAATAAACGCCAAGACACCGTACGCCTTCTTAACAACCCTATCTACTTGATTCCCAACTTTCAGGGATCTATGTACACATACACCTAGATCCCTCTGTTCATCCACACTATTCAAAGTCCTCCCGTTAGCCCTATACTCAACACATCTGTTATTCCTACCGAAATGGATTACCTCACACTTCTCCGCATTAAACTCCATCCGCCACCTCGCGGCCCAGCTCTGCAACCTGTCCAAGTCACCCTGCAAACTTCGATACCCTTCCTCACAATCTACCACACCTCCGACTTTGGTGTCATCAGCAAACTTACTAATCCACCCAACTATACCCTCATCCAGATCATTAATAAAGATTACAAACAGCAGTGGCCCCAAAACAGATCCCTGAGGCACACCACTCGTAACCGAACTCCATGATGAATAATTACCATCAACCACCACCCTCTGTCTCCTATCTGCTAACCAATTCCTGATCCAAGTACCTAAATTACCACCAATCCCATACATCTGCATTTTCTGCAGAAGCATACCATGGTGAACCTTATCAAACGCCTTACTAAAATCCATATATACCACGTCTACTGCCTTACCCCCATCCACCTCTTTGGTCACCTTCTCAAAGAACTCAATAAGGTTAGTAAGGCACGACCTTCCCGCTACAAAACCATGCTGACTATCTCTAATCAATTCATTACTCTCCAAATAACTATAAATCCTATCCCTAATAATTCTTTCTAAAACCTTGCCCACAACAGAAGTAAGACTCACTGGTCTATAATTCCCAGGGAAGTCTCTGTTCCCCTTCTTAAACAATGGGACAACATTCGCTGTCGTCCAATCTTCCGGTACTATACCAGAGACCAACGACGACCTGAAGATCAGAGCCAGTGGCTCTGCAATCACCTCTCTTGCCTCCCATAGAATCCTAGGGTAAATCCCGTCTGGACCAGGGGACTTATCTATTTTCAACCCATCTAGAATATCCAACACATCCTCTGTATCAACTGCAATACTTTCTATTTTACACCCCTTCACCCCAGTGACCTCCTCAGCTACATTCATATCGTCCTGCGTGAACACCGAAGAGAAATAATGGTTCAATGCCTCTCCAATCTCTTCCGGTTCCACACACAACTTCCCCCTACTGTCTGTAACTGGCCCTAATCTTGCCCTAACCAACCTTCTGTTCTTGACATACCTATAGAACGCCTTAGGATTCTCCTTAATCCTATCAGCCAAAGTCATCTCATGCCCTCTTCTAGCCCTTCTTAACTCCCTCTTCAACTCCCTCCTAGCCAATCTAAAGCTTTCTACTGCACTACCCGAGCCCTCAAGCCTCATCCGAACATAAGCCTCCTTCTTCTTCCTAACCAACAAATCAACTTTTTTTGTGCAGATAGGGTGGATTCCCAGAGGCTATTTCCCCGGGTTGAAATGGTCGCTACGAGAGGACACAGGTTTAAGGTGCGGGGAGGAAAGTACAGAAGTGATGTTAGGGGTAAGTTTCTCACTCAGAGGGTGGTGAGTGAATGGAATCGGCTGCCGTCAGTGGTGGTGGAGGTGAACTCGCTGGGGTCTTTTAAAAGACTTCTGGATGAGTATATGGGGTTTTATGGGATTGGGGGTTATAGATAGGTGTTGATGTGATCGGCGCAACTTGTGGGCCGAAGGGCCTGTTTGTGCTGTAGTGTTCTATGTTCTATGTTCTATGTAATTGAGAATTAATGACCATTTGATGATTCCACCCCACCATTGGTGAGATTAACCCAGGCAGTAGGGCGGTCTGTCCCCATGGGGACAGCACAATGAGTAAACTGTGCAGGAAGCTTCCCACCTCCTGGGGACGGCTCCCTCATTCACCCACACTCTGTGGCTTCTGATCTGGGTTGCCAGCCCCTTGACCCCAGGGCAAGGGTCATGGTTGGCGAGTAAGCTGTCTGATTGGCTTGTGGTTTGGTGGGCCATCCCCAAGGGGGGCAACATGGGTCTCACGCCCAGTCTTCAGGCAGCAAGCAAGATCCCACCACCTCCACAAGGTCCCACCACCTCCACAAGGTCCCACCACCTCCACAAGGTCCCACCACCTCCACAAGGTCCCACCACCTCCACAAGATCCCACCACCTCCACAAGGTCCCACCACCTCCACAAGGTCCCACCACCTCCACAAGGTCCCACCACCTCCACAAGATCCCACCACCTCCACAAGGTTTCACCCTGCCCGCACTCACTCACTGCTGCAATGTACTCACAGTCGAGCAACAAGTCCTTTGGATTCATTCAGGGTCCCGTACAGTGAAATGAGGAAATTCGCAGATGTCTCAGTTTGGTTAACATTCCTGAAGAAATGCATCTTTAACTGATAGTGATAAACTGTGGGAGAAAAGAGATACGGATTACTGGAACCATCAGAGGCATGATTGGAACATCCATCTCCAATCTCTCCGGAGTAAGTTCAGGTTACCCCCCCCCCACCCACAGAAACACTCGGAGAGGGGGGTTCCTTCCCCAGTTTGATGGCGAGATGGTCAGTGCTGTCGGGAGAACAACTAACTAACTCGGAGGGGTGTGGAAACCAAGAGGGAATATTAGACAGGAACACTGGGAGGGACAGAAAGAATAGTGTGGAAAATGTGGAATAGTATGGAATATATGGAATAGTATGGAAAATAGTAAGCTAATAGGTGAAGTCAGAGTAATCAGGGATACTGTGCATGTATGTGAATGTACAGTGTATAGTCAGTAGGATTGGAGAGTCACAGGTACTGATTGATATATGGAATTATGATGTTGTGGTGATAACAGGTCTGGCTCAAGGAAGAGCAGGGATAAATATTCCTGGGATACAAGGTGTTCAGAAAAGATAGGGAAGGAGGATTGGGGTTGGTGTCGGTTGAGGAGGGCATTGCACTTCTGGAGAAAGAGCATATCCCAGAGGGTCAAGGATAGAATCTATTAGGCTCGAGCTAAGGAACAAAAAGGGTGTAATTACATCACTGAGTTTAGTCTATAGATCGCCAACTAGCGAGAAGGATATGGAGGAACAAATCTGCAGGGAAATCATAGAGATGCAAATATTAGAGTAGTTTTGATGGGGGACTTTAATGACCCAAATGTGGTCTGGGGCAGTGGGAGTGTAAAGAGTGGAGAAAATTCCTAGATTGTGTTCAGGAAAATTTTTTGCAGCAGTCTGTGTCCAGTCCAACAAGAAAGGATGCACCTTTGGACCTAGTTCTTGGAAATGAAGTGAACCAAATAGATCAATTGTTAGTGGGGAACATTTAGGAAACAGTGATCATTGTATTGTAAGGTTTAAGATGATATTTGAACAGGATAATAGACAATCCACAATAAAAATGATTAACTGGGGAAGAGCTGACTTCAATGGGGCAAGAACGGAGCTGGGCCAGTTAGACTGGGATAAAAGGTTGGCGGGAGAAACTGTAGCTGAACAATGGGCGACTATCAAAATAGACATGGCCCAGGCAAAGTATATTCCCTTAAAAGGGAAAGGGAGGGTGAACAAATCCAGAATTCCCTGGATGAAAAAGGAGATAGGAATTAATAAAGGAAGTAAAAGTGTACTTATGACAGGTGTCAGGTAGAAAATACAGTTGGGAACCAAAAAGAAAACAGAAGGTTCAGAGGGGATTGAAAAGGCTCAAGGATTGAGAAGCAAAGAGGGATTATGAGAAAAGACTGGCAGTCAACAAAGGGGAATCCCAAATTCTTCTATAGGCACATAAATAGTAAAAGGAGGAATAGGAGCGATTGGGGACCTAAAAGGGAATTTAGATAGGGAGGCTAAAAGCACAGCTGAGGAACTAAATGAATACTTTGCATCTGTCTTTACCAAGGAGACAGGTACTGCCCAAGCCTTCTTGACAGATGAGAAAACTGCCAAGAAGGGTTCAGAATTGATAAGGAGAAAGTGTTGAATAGACTGTCAGGACTGAAAGTTAACGAGTCACTGGAACTGGGTGAGATGCATCAAGGCTATTGAAGGAAGTGAGGATGGAAAGTGAGGTGTGCTGGCTGTACTCTTCCAGTCTTCTCTAGACTCAGGGAAGATGTCAGAGGAAAGGAGAATTGTAAATATTGCACCCTTGTTCCAAAACAGGGCAGCCAGTTTAACATAAGTGGTGAGCAAACTTCTAGAAACAAATTTCAGGATAGAATTCGTCACATGAAAAAATGTGGGCTGATTACAAAGAGGCAGCATGGATTTCTAAAGGTGAAATTAACTTGCTGGAGCTTTTTGAGGGTCGATGAGGGTGATACTGTTGATGTGGTGTACATGGAGTTTCAGAAGGGGTTTGATACATACCCTCTTCATACGGACTGTGGAGGGCGGGGACATGGGTTGGTGTTAGAGGGAAAGATTCCTTTGGATGGTCACAGTTACACAAGCTTTGGGAAACTCACCACGGTGGATAAACGAGCAGGATCAACAGGAACATACTCACTGAGCCAACAGCCCGAGGAGGCTGATACAGAGGTGAGACGGGGAGAGATCAAACAGACCCCCTGGGTTCCGAATGGTTCAGTGGGATGAGGTTCCCATAACAAACTCAAACCTTTAGCAACTGAGAGATTAAAAATTCCACTTAAATCGTTTCTGCCAATATAAAGCTCCAATTAATAATGTGGCCAATAACGT
>NW_027650548.1:10000-62500 GCF_965287045.1 Carcharhinus amblyrhynchos | reverse complement strand
AAGTAGGGAGGTCTTGCTGCAGCTGTATAGGGCATTGGTGAGGACGCAGCTGGAGTACTGTGTGCAGTTTTGGGCGCCGCACCTGCGCAAGGATATTTTGGCCCTGGAGGGAGTGCAGAGGAGGTTTACTAGGCTGATACCGGAGTTGAGGGGATTGAGCTATGAGGAGAGGCTGAATAAACTAGGCTTGTACTCGTTAGAGTTTAGAAGAATGAGGGGAGATCTCATTGAGACGTATAAGATGATGAATGGGATGGATAGGATAGAGGTGGAGAGACTCTTCCCGCTCAAAAAAGACAGTAGGACTAGGGGGCACAGCCTCAAGATAAAGGGGAGGCGGTTTAGAACGGAGTTGAGGAGGAACTTCTTCACTCAAAGGGTGGTGAATCTCTGGAATTCTCTGCCCGTTGAAGTGGTGGAGGCTGCCTCGCTAAATATTTTTAAGAAGCGGGTTGATGGGTTTTTGATAAGAGAAGGGATTAAGGGTTATGGGGAGAGGGCGGGAAAGTGGAACTGAGCCACGACAGATCAGCCATGATCTTATTGAATGGCGGGGCAGGCTCGAAGGGCTAGATGGCCTACTCCTGCTCCTATTTCTTATGTTCTTATGTTCTTTGGACACTAAGGAGCAATTTAGCATGGTCAATCCACCTAACCTGCAGATCTTTGGACACTAAGGGGCAATTTAGCATGGTCAATCCACCTAACCTACACATCTCTGGGACACGAAGGGGCAATTTAGCATGGCCAATCCACCTAACCTGCAGATCTTTGGACACTAAGGGGCAATTTAGCATGGCCAATCCACCTAACCTGCACATCTTTGGACACTAAGGGGCAATTTAGCATGGCCAATCCACCTAACCTGCAGATCTTTGGACACTAAGGGGCAATTTAGCATGGCCAATCCACCTAATCTGCAGATCTTTGGAAACTAAGGGGCAATTTAGCATGGCCAATCCACCTAACCTGCACATCTTTGGCCACTAAGGGGCAATTTAGCATGGCCAATCCACCTAACCTGCATATCTTTCAGATTGTGGGAGGTAACTGGAGCACCCGGAGGAAAGACACGAGGAGAACGTGCAGACTCCAAACAGACAGTAACCCGAGCCGGCAATTGAACCCAGGTCCCTGGCGCTGTGAGGCAACAGTGCGAACCATTGTGCTGCCCCCATGGTATGAGAGTGACAGCCAGTAAGCTGTAGCTGACACCTGGGCGCTCTCCACTGAACATGTAAATACCAAAATGGCGCCCCAGCTTCCTGCCAATCTGAGAAGGATGGCGTACGTCACAGCTATAACCTTCTTACATCTAAACTCATTGACGAGAGGTCACAGCCTTCGGATAAGGGGCAGCGAATTTAAGACAGAGATTGGAGGAGAAACACAGAACCCATTTGGAGTATTGTGAGCAGTTTTGGGGCCCCGTATCTAAGGAAGGGTGTGCTGGGAAGGGTCCATAGGAGGTTCACAACAACGATCCCTGGAATGAAGAGCTTGTCGTATGAGGAACGGGTTGAGGACTCTGGGTCTGTACTCGTTGGAGTTTAGAAGGATGAGGGGGGGATCTTATTGAAACTTACAGGATACTGCGAGGCCCTGGATAGAGTGAATGTGAAGAGGATGTTTCCACTAGTAGGAAAAACTAGAACCAGAGGGCACAACCTCAGGCTAAAGGGATGATCCTTTAAAACAGAGATGAGGAGGAATTTCTTCAGCCAGAGGGTGGGGAATCTGTGGAACTCTTTGCTGCAGAGGAGGCAGGGTCACTGAGACAGAGATAGAGAGGTTCCTGATTAATAAGGGGATCAGGGGAAAAGGCAGGAGAATGGGTGATGAGAAAAATATCAGCCATGATTGAATGGCGGAGCAGACTCGATGGGCCGAGTGGCCTCATTCTGCTCCTATGTCTTATGGTCTTATAAACTACTTCTCCCAAAGGGGTGCGAACCTGTGGAATTCGCCCGCCCCAAAGATGCGGTGGGTGCCGGGACAGTGAGTAAATTTAAGAAGGAGTTGGACAGATGTTTAATTGGGAATGGGGGTGAAGGGTTATGGGGAGAAGGCAGGAAAATGGGGATGAGGAGCACATCAGCCAGGATTGAATGGAGGAGTGGATGGGCCGAATGGCCTAATTCTGTTCCTACATCTTATGAACTTATAAACATTGACAGCTGGGTCAACTGAAAGGTGCCAATTTGGCACGGGGACCTGGAGAATTCAGGGGAGGTGTATGGAGTGTAAAGTTTTGTGTGTGTGTGTGTGTGTGCGTGTGTGTGTGTGTGCATGTGTGTGTGTGTGTGTTTGTGCGTGTGTGCGTGCGTGTGTGTCTGTGTGTGTGCGTGCGTGTGTGTGTGTCTGTGTGTGTGTGTGTGTCTGTGTGTGTGCGTGTGTGAGTGTGTATGAGTGGGTGTGCGTTTGTGTGTGTGTGCGTGTGTGTGTGCGTGTGTGTGTGCGTGTGGAGACTGTAAGATAGATGATTTTCCAAATGGATGGGAGGCTGGTTTGTGTGATGGGACTGGGCGACATTCACGACCCTTTGTAGTTCCTTGCGGTCTTGGGTAGAGCAGGAGCCCAGACCAAGCTGTGATACAACCAGAAAGGATGCGAGTGAATATCCTTATGCTCTTGATGTTAAGAGCTTCTAAAGGTTCACTAGGTCGATCTTTGATTTGATTTATTATTGTCACATGTATTGGGATACAGTGAAAAGTATTGTTTCTTGCACATTATACAGACAATGCATACCATTCGTAGAGTACATAGAGGAGAAGAAAAGGAGAGGTTGCAGAATGTAGTGTTACTGTTGCAGTTAGGGTGTAGAGAAACATCAGCTTAATATGTGATTTGATTTATTGTTGTCACATGTATTGGGATACAGTGGAAAATATTATTTCTTGCGCGCTATACAGACAAAGCATACCGTTCATAGAGAAGGAAAGGAGAGGGTGCAGAATGTAGTGTTACAGTCACAGCTAGGGTGTAGCGAAAGGTCAGCTTAATATTTGATTTGATTTATTATTGTCACATGTATTGGGATACAGTGAAAAGTATTGTTTCTTGTGAGCCAAACAGACAAAACACACCGTTCACAGACTACATGGGGGAGAAGGAAAGAATATAGTGTTACAGTCATATGAGGCGTGTAAAGAAAGATCAGCTGAATATAAGGTAGGTCCATTCAAAAGTCTGACAGCAGCAGGGAAGAAGCCGTTCTTGAGTCGGTCGGTACGTGACCTCAGACTTTTGTATCTTTTCCCCGACGGAAGAAGGTGGAAGAGAGAATGTCCGGGGTGTGTGGGGGGGTCCTTGATTATACTGGCTGCTTTTCCCCGAGGCAGCGGGAAGTGTAGACGGAGTCAATGGATGGGAGGCTGGTTTGTGTCATGGGAATGGGCTACATTCATGATCCTTTGTCTAGAGGGCAATTTAGCATGGCCAATCCACCTAACCTGCACATCTTTGGACACTAAGGGGCAATTTAGCATGGCCAATCCCCCTAACTTCACATCTTTGGACACTAAGGGACAATTTAGCATGGCCAATCCCCCTAACTTCACATCTTTGGACACTAAGGGGCAATTTAGCATGGCCAATCCACCTAATCTGCACATCTTTGGACACTAAGGGGCAATTTAGCATGGCCAATCCACCTAACCTGCAGATCTTTGGACACTAAGGGACAATTTAGCATGGCCAATCCACCTAACGTACACATCTTTGGACACTAAGGGGTAATTTAGCATGGCCAATCCACCTAACCTGCACATCTTTGGACATTAAGGGCAATTTAGCATGGCCAATCTACCTAATCTGCGCATCTTTTGGACTGTGGGAGGAAACCGGAGCACCCGGAGGAAACCCCTGCAGATGTGGGGAGAACGTGCAGACTCTGCAGCGACAGTGTTCCAAGGCTGGGAATCGAACCCACGTCACTGGGCTTGGTGAGGCAGTGGCGCTGATACCACCATGCCGTCCCGGTGCCGAAATGGGCCGGAGACGGAGGGGAGGGATTCTCCAGCTCCGCCGGCAGCTGGGATTCTCCAGTCCCGCTGCGGAATTCCGGCCACGCGGTAAACCTTCCCGTCCTCTCTGATGGAGGCATGAACAACTCACTCAGTGAACTGTGGTGGTTGCACACAGCAGGTGGCGATGGATTGGCAAGGGCTGCCAAAGAGGTGGGCAACGCTGATTGCAATGGCAGCCCGGGGAGGCCTACAGCGAGGAACTCAACTGAGTGCCATAACAATCAACGCCAGCCTTCTGCCTCTGAGCTCTCCGGCGTTGCAAACAGATGGACCACAACGGTCCTTTCTGCTTTGTAACTCGTACATTGCAATGGTAATGCATTGCAACACGCACTAGGCACACACATATGTTCTGTGGGATGCAGCAACCTGGGCGACACTGTGGGTTCGCATTGCTGCTTCAAAGCATCAGGGACCCGGGTTCGATTCCGGCCTCGAGTGACCCTCTGTCGGGAGTCTGCATGTTCTTCCCCTATGGCTGCGTGGGTTTCCTCCGAGTGCTCCGGTTTCCTCCGAAGGTATACACCTAGGTGTACTGACCATGCTAAATTGCCCCTTAGTGTCTAAAGATGTGTACGTTGTGTGCATTGGCCATGCTAAATTGCCCCTTAGTGTCCCAGAATGTGTAGATTGGGTGGATTGGCCATGCTAAATTGCCCCTTAGTGTCCAAAGATGTGCAGGTTAGGTGGATTGGCCATGCTAAATTGTCCCTTAGTGTCCAAAGATGTGCAGGTTAGGGGGATTGGCCATGCTAAATTGCCCTTTAGTGTCCAAAGATGCACGGGTTAGGTGGATTGGCCATGCTAAATTGCCCCCACAGTGTCCAAAGATGTGTAGGTTAGGTGGCTTGGCCATGCTAAATTGCCCTTTAGTGTCCAAAGATGTGCAGGTTAGGTGGCTTGGCCATGCTAAATTGCCCTTTAGTGTCCAAAGATGTGCAGGTTAGGGGGATTGGCCATGCTAAATTGCCCCTTAGTGTCCAAAGATGTGTAGGTTAGAGGGATTAGCAGGGTAAATATGACAGGCTTTGGGGATAGGCCTTGGGGTGTGATTGTTGTTGGTACAGACTCGATGGGCTGAATAACCTCCTTCTGCAGGGTTTCTATGTTTCTATGAATATGCATGGAAGAGAGGGACAGGGAGGAAGGACAAGCAGGAGGGATTAGTTTAATTTGCCACCTGGCTTGGCACAACTGAATGGATCCAAGGGCCTGGCCCTGCGCTGAACTGTTCGATGTTCTAACCCTCCGAGTGTTGGAGAAGAGTTCTCCTTATTTACTCAGTCATTTGACTGAAGATGTTTTTTCTATATCATTCACACAATAGTCTCTCCTCCAAGTCAATATAACCCTGGGTGTAGCAGTTGTGAATTTGTGATGGTTCTGACTTAAAATGAGTTACACCACAGCATAAGCACCATGGAATCCTTACAGCGCAGATGGAGACCATTCGGCCCATCGAGACTGCATTGACTCTCTTACCCAGGCACACTCCTCCACCATAGCCCTTGTAGCTCACACATTTCACCATGGCCAATCCCTGTAGCCTGCATATCTTTGGACACAATTTAGCATGGCCAACCCACCTAACCCGCATATCTTTGGACACTCAGGGGCAATTTAGCATGGCCAATCCACCCTAACCTGCACATCTTTGGACACTAGGGGACAATTTAGCATGGCCAATCCCCCTAACCTACACATCTTTGGACATGAAGGGGCAATTTAGCATGGCCAATCCACCTAACCCGCACATCTTTGGACACTAGGGGACAATTTAGCATGGCCAATCCCCCTAACCTACACATCTTTGGACATGAAGGGGCAATTTAGCATGGCCAATCCACCTAACCCGCACATCTTTGGACACTAAGGGGCAATTTAGTATGGCCAATCCACCTAACCTACACATCTTTGGACACTAGGGGACAATTTAGCATGGCCAATCCCCCTAACCTACACATCTTTGGACACTAGGGGACAATTTAGCATGGCCAATCCCCCTAACCTACACATCTTTGGACATGAAGGGGCAATTTAGCATGGCCAATCCACCTAACCCGCACATCTTTGGACACTAGGGGACAATTTAGCATGGCCAATCCCCCTAACCTACACATCTTTGGACATGAAGGGGCAATTTAGCATGGCCAATCCACCTAACCCGCACATCTTTGGACACTAAGGGGCAATTTAGTATGGCCAATCCACCTAACCTACACATCTTTGGACACTAGGGGACAATTTAGCATGGCCAATCCCCCTAACCTACACATCTTTGGACACTAGGGGACAATTTAGCATGGCCAATCCCCCTAACCTACAGATCTTTGGGCATAAAGGGGCAATTTAGCATGGTCAATCCACCAAACCTATACATCTTTGGACATGAAGGGGCAATTTAGCATGGCCACCTAATCTACGTTTCTTTGGATATTAAGGAGCTATTTAGCATGACCAATCCACCTAACCTGCACATCTTTTGGACTGTGGGAGGAAACGCATGCAGACACGGGGAGACTGTACAGAGTCTACACAGACAGTGACCCAAGCTGGGAATCGAATCCTGACGCTGTGAGGCAGCGGTGCCAACCCAGTGTGCCATGTTGCCGTCCTCTGCCGTTAACTGTTCCCGTCGCAGTGAGCCCATCGAGCATTCAGTCTCCGCAGGGATGGCAGGACCATACGGGATGGGAGAACTCCGGCCCGGATGCGGGCGTGCATTCCTTTCCCTGTTAACCACGCAGCGTCCCCAAGAGCAGGACATGGTGCTCCTTCTGTCTCCGAAAGAATTAATCGAATACTATGATACATTAACTTATCATAAAAATGCTAATATTCCCTGGCATAATGGAGATTTAATGTCGCACTGTCACGGTGCATGAGCCGCTGACTTTAATTTTTTTCTGCCCGCTAAATTGCCCAGTTAACAACTGGAGTCCCAGTTTGCATTTATTGCTATTTACTAACACAGTCTGTCACTCCAACTGCTGTGCAGGGTCTGGGAGCCCCTGACTGAGCCACGCTGCGGGCAAGCTCACCGATTCCTTCGCAATCGATCGACAGGCAGGAGCCGCGGGCATCGCAGTGCGTGCAAAGTGTGGGGAGGGGGTGGCGGAGAGGAGGAGGGGAGTGAGAGTGCTCTGGACGCCTGCCCCCATCGCCTCCCAACGTCGTTCCGAATTGGTCTCGCCCTGGCACCCCCCCTCCCCACACCCCGCAGGTGAAATTTGCAGCGACCTATCTTGACACCATGGGCGGCACAGTGGGTTAGCACCGCTGTCTCATGGCGCCCAGGGACCCGGTTTGGGTCACTGTCTCTGTGGAGTCTGCACGTTCTCCCCGTGTGAGCGGGGGTTTCCTCCAGGTGCTCTGGGTTCCTCTCACAGTCCGAAAGATGTGCAGGTTAGGAGGATTGGCCATGCTAAATTGCCCCTTTGTGTCCAAAGATGTGCAGGTTAGGGGGATTGGCCATGCTAAATTGCCCCTTAGTCTCCAAAGATGTGCAGGTTAGGGGGATTGGCCGTGCTAAATTGCCCCTTAGTCTCCAAAGATGCGCAGGTTAGGGGGATTGGCCATTCTAAATTGCCCCTTAGTCTCCAAAGATGTGCAGGTTAGGTGGATTGGCCATGCTAAATTGTCCCTTAGTGTCCAAAGATGTGCAGGTTAGGTGGATTGGCCATACTAAATTGCCTCTTAGTGTCCAAAGATGTGCAGGTTAGGTGGATTGACCATGCCAAAATTGACCCTTCCTGTTGGGAGAGGCTAACTGCATAATAAGTGGAATTATGAGGATCGGGCCTGTGTGGGAATGTTGTCAGTGCAGACCTGATGGGCTGAATGACCTTCTTCCACACTGTGGGGATTGTATGATTCTGGTTTTATGCTCAAATCCTGGAGTGGGATTTGAACCTGGGAGGGCAAAAGTGGAAGTCATGGCGGTCACTGTCTGTGTGGAGTTTGCAAGTTCTCCCCTGTGTCTGTGTAGGTTTCTACCAGGTGCGCCAGTTTCCTCCCACAGTCCAAAGATGTGCAGGTTAGGTGGATTGGCCATGCTAAATTGCCCCTGAGTGTCCAAAGATGTGTGGGTTAGGTGGACTGGCCATGCTAAATTGCCCCTTAGTCTCCAAACATGTGCAGGTTAGGTGGATTGGCCATGCTAAATTGCCCCTTAGTCTCCAAACATGTGCAGGTTAGGTGGATTGGCCATGCTAAATTGCCCCTTAGCGTCCAAAGATGTGCAGGTTAGGGGGATTGGCCATGCTAAATTGCCCCTGAGTGTCCAAAGATGTGCAGGTTAGGTGGTTTGGCCATGCTAAATTGCCCCTTAGCGTCCAAAGATGTGCAGGTTAGGTGGTTTGGCCATGCTAAATTGCCCCTTAGTCTCCAAAGATGTGCAGGTTAGGTGGATTGGCCATACTAAATTGCCCCTTAGCGTCCAAAGATGTGCAGGTTAGGGGGACTGGCCATGCTAAATTGCCCCTGAGTGTCCAAAGATATGCAGGTTAGGTGGATTGGCCATGCTAAATTGCCCCTTAGTCTCCAAACATGTGCAGGTTAGGTGGATTGGCCATGCTAAATTGCCCCTTAGCGTCCAAAGATGTGCAGGTTAGGGGGATTGGCCATGCTAAATTGCCCCTGAGTGTCCAAAGATGTGCAGGTTAGGTGGTTTGGCCATGCTAAATTGCCCCTTAGCGTCCAAAGATGTGCAGGTTAGGTGGTTTGGCCATGCTAAATTGCCCCTTAGTCTCCAAAGATGTGCAGGTTAGGTGGATTGGCCATACTAAATTGCCCCTTAGTCTCCAAAGATGTGCAGGTTAGGTGGATTGGCCATGCTAAATTGCCCTTTAGCGTCCAAAGGTGTGTTTCCATGAGTCGGAGAGATTGGGATCTGAGGGCATGGCCTCAGAGTAAAGGGACGGCCCTTTACAACCAAGACGGGGAGGGATTTCTTCAGCCAGAGGGTGGGTGGGGGTGAATCTGTGGAACTCGTTGCCACAGAGGAGGCCGGGTCACTGAGTGTACTGGAGACAGAGATAGATAGTTTCCCGATTGGTGAGGGGATTAAAGGCTGCAAGACAATGGGGTTAAGAAATTTACCAGGCATGGCAGAGCAGACCCGATGGGCTGAATGGCCTAATTCTGCTCCGATATGTTATGGTATTATGGTCTTATAGCAGTGGTCAGCCATGCAGAGTAGACCCGAAAATTTGCTTGTGAGCTGGTGTCGAGTCACTCAGGCGTTCTGAGGAGAAGGAATTCTGGAAGGCGAGATTGAGATCCTGTTATTGTTCAGGCCATCTGAGGGGGAGAGACACTTTGGATAGAATCCCAAGGAGTGATGTGCAAAGGTAGGGATTGGAAATCCTCGTGAGAATGACAGAGCGTCAGTGAGATTGGTTGACTCACAATACGGATAATTTTGACAAATCCATGGACTCCGTCCTGGTTGTGTCTGTCACGTACACTGGAGAGCAGTCATAATTCTCATGTACCTTGTACTTAGCCTGAATGTGACAGTGTTCGAAAGATGTGGTCAATTGTTTTATCTTTCTGAACTTGATTTGAGTCAAGAAACCCAATGTAAATGTAGCCCAATCCATCACGCAAACCAGCCTCCCATCCATTGACTCCGTCTACACTTCCCGCTGCCCCAGGAAAAGCAGCCGGCATAATCAAGGACCCCCCCACACACCCCGGACATTCTCTCTTCCACCTTCTTCCATTGGGAAAAAGATACAAAAGTCTGAGGTCACGTACTGACCAACTCAAGAACAGCTTCTTCCCTGCTGCCGTCAGACTTTTGAATGGACCTACCTTATATTTAATTGCTCTTTCTCTACACCCTCGCTGTGACTGTAACACTACATTCTGCACCGTCTCCTTTCCTTCTCTATGAACAGTATGCTTTGTCCATACAGCGTGCAAAAAACAATACTTGACACTGTATCCCAATGCACGTGACAATAATAAATCAAGTCAAGTATTAAGTTGATCTTTCTCTACACCCTAGCTGTGACTGTAACACTACATTCTGCACCGTCTCCTTTTCTTCTCTATGAACGGTATGCTTTGTATAGCACGCAAGAAACAATACTTTTCACTGTATCCAAATACATGTGTCAATAATAAATCAAATATTAAGCTCATCTTTCTCTACACCCTCGCTGTGACTGTAATACTACATTCTGCACTCGCTCCTTTCCTTCTCTATGAATGGTATGCTTTGTCTGTACAGCGTGCAAGAAACAATACTTTTCACTGTATCCCAGTACATGTGACAATAATAAATCAAATATTAAGCTGATCTTTCTCCACACCCTAGCCAAGACTGGAACACGCCATTCTGCACCTCTCCTTTCCTTCTCTATGAACGGTATGCTTTGTCTGTATAGCGCGCAAGAAACAATACTTTTCACTGTATCCAATACATGTGACAATAATAAATCAAATCAAATATTAAGCTGATCTTTCTCTACACCCTCGCTGTGACTGTAACACTACATTCTGCACGCTCTCCTTTCCTTCTCTATGAACGGTATGCTTTGTCTGTGTAGCGCGCAAGAAATAATACTTTTCACTGTATCCCAATACGTGTGGCAATAATAAAAGTTGCCGTGATGGGGTCGGACCTCGTGTCCGCCTCCCCCCACCCCTCCTGCAGAGCATTCGCCTCTGGAACCCTAGCCCAGCGACATTTCTTACTCCCCCCACCTTCCCCACATCCCCCCACGCACACCCGCACCCCCCCCCCCCCCCCACCCCCCCCTCCCCCCCCACCCTCCCCACCCTCAAGATGATTCCAGCCAATGACAGCACTCTGAACACTGAGGGGAATATGTTGACCTTCACACGAAGATTACAGTTCTACGTTCTCAACAATTGAAAGACTGTGCCGGGCATATTAATTCATTTAAAAAGAAACTATTAAAACCGAACAATGGGAGAGTCCTCTTAAAAAAGAAATCTTATCTCGATTTCTCTGTTAAAGCAAATTAATACAGTCCTTATTTCAGTTTCACCGGGAGGCCATTTTGTCCCTGGCAACCTCCAGGTCTCCTTCCTGTTTCAGAGGGCGGCCATTTTGCCTCGCTCATGTCTTCCCCTGTTCCTCCATGCTTTTCCATTACCCCCGTCTCGCCTCCCTGAACGAACGCTGTTCCCCCCCCCTCCAAAATTGATTCAACCCTCCCTCCTCATCAGTTTGACAACAGCCCCACCCCCACAGCTCTCATCGGACGACAAGGAATCGGTGCAGGAGTAAGGCCACACGGCCTGCTCCGCCATTCGACAGGGTTGTGGCTGGTTCCACACTCCTCACAGCACCAGGGACTGGGGTTCAATTCCAGCCTTGGGTGACTGTGTGGAGTTTACCTTCCCGAAAGTGGGTGGCATAGTGGCCAACATTCTTGGCCTGTGTCATTGTCTGTGTGGAGTCTACACGTTCACCCCCCCAGCCCCGTGCCTGCGTGGGTTTCCTCCTGGTGTTCTGGTTTCCTCCCACAGTCCGAAAGATGTGCAGGTTAGGTGGATTGGCCATGCTAAATTGCCCCTTAGTCTCCAAAGATGTGTGGGTTAGGTGGATTGGCCATGCTAATTTTCTCCTTAGTATCCAAAGATGTGCAGATTAGATGGATTGGCCATGCTAAATTGCCCCTTAGTGTCCAAAGATGTGTGGGTTAGGTGGATTGGCCATGCTAATTTTCTCCTTAGTATCCAAAGATGTGTAGGTTAGGTGGATTGGCCATGCTAAATTGCCCCTTAGTCTCCAAAGATGTGTGGGTTAGGTGGATTGGCCATGCTAAATTGCCCCTTAGTCTCCAAAGATGTATGGGTTAGGTGGATTGGCCATGCTAATTTTCTCCTTAGTATCCAAAGATGTGCAGGTTCGGTGGATTGGCCGTGCTAAATTGCCCCTTACCCGATCTATACCTCTCAACATCTTATAAACCTCTATCAGGTCACCTCTCATCCTTCGTCTCTCCAGGGAGAAAAGACTGAGCTCCCTCAACCTATCCTCGTAAGGCATGCCTCCCAATCCAGGCAACATCCTTGTAAATCTCTTCTGCATCCTCTCAATAGCTTCCACATCCTTCTTGTAATGAGGCGACCAGAACTGAGCACAGTACTCCAAGTGGGGTCTGACCAGGGTCTTATAAAGTTGCAGCATTACCTCCCGACTCCTAAACTCAATCCCTCGATTAATGAAGGCCAGTACACCATACACCTTCTTAACCACATCCTCCACCTGTGAGGCCGATTTAAGAGTCCTATGGACTCGGACCCCAAGATCCTTCTGCTCCTCAACACTGCTAAGAGTCTTGCCCTTGATATTATACTCCTTCATCCCATTGGACCTGCCAAAATGGACCACTACCCACATTTATCTGCGTTGAAGTCCATCCATTTTTGAGAAGGGGACCAAAAATGATTGACGAGGGAAGGGCTGTGGATGTTGTCTACCTGGACTTTAGTAAGCCAGTTGACAAGGCCCCTCATAGCAGCCTGGTGCAAAGGATTAAATCTCACGCGGCGAACTAGTATCCAGAACTGACTTGGCCATAGGTGACAGAGGGTAGCGGTGGAAGGGTGTTTTTCTGAATGGAGGTGTGTAACTAGTGGTGTTCCGCAGGGATCAGTGCTGGGACCTCTGCTGTTAATGATATGTATACATAAATGACTTAGACAAAAATGTAGCTGCTCTGATTCGCAAGTTTGTGGGTGATACTAAGATTGGCGGAGGTGCGGAGAGTGGCGAAGATTGTCAGAAGATACAGCAGGATATGGATCGGCTGGAAAATTGGGCGGAAGTTTTTTTACACAGAGGGTGGTGGGGGGCCTGGAATGCACTGCCAAAGGAGGTGATTGAATCAGATACGTTAACCACATTTAAAACTTATCTGGATAGGCACAGGAAGAGACAAAAGTGGTTGGTGTAGATAGGGTTTGATTTGATTTGATTTATTATTGTCACATGTATTCACATATGATAAAATGTATTGTTTCTTGCACGCTATACAGACCGTTCATAGAGAAGGAAAGGAGAGGGTGTAGAATGTAGTGTTACAGTCACAGCTAGGGTGTAGAGAAAGATCAACTTAATATTTGATTTGATTGGTTATTGTCACATGTACTGGGATACAGTGAAAAGTATTGTTTCTTGTGCGCTGTACAGACAAAGCATACCGTTCATAGAGAAGGAAAGGAGAGAGTGCAGAGTGTAGTGTTACAGTCACAGCTAGGGTGCAGAGAAAGATCAGCTTAATGCGAGGTAGGTCCATTCAAAAGTCTGACAGCAGCAGGGAAGAAGCTGTTCCTGAGTCGGTCGGTACGGGACCTCAGACTTTTGTATCTTTTCCCCGACGGAAGAAGGTGGAAGAGAGAATGTCCGGGGTGTGTGGGGGGGTCCTTGATTATGCCGGCTGCTTCTCCCGAGGCAGCGGGAAGTGTAGACAGAGTCAATGGATGGGAGGCTGGTTTGAGTAATGGACTGGGCTACGTTCACTGTGCGTTGGTGGTGGAGGGAGTGAATGTTTGTGGTCAGCGTGTCGATCGAGTGGGGCTGCTTTGTCCTGGATGGTGTCGAGCTTCTCGAGTGTTGTTGGGAGCCGCACTCATCCAGGCAAGCGGGGAGTATTCCATCACACTCCTGACTTGTGTCCTTGTAGATGGTGGACAGGATTTGGGGGGGAGTCAGGAGGTGAGTTACTCTCCGCAGGATTCCCAGTGGACAGGCTTTGGGAGGGGAGTCAGGAGGTGAGTTCCTCTCCGCAGGATTCCCAGTGGACAGGTTTTGGGGGGGAGTCAGGAGGTGAGTTACTCTCTGCAGGATTCCCAGTGGACAGGCTTTGGGGGGGGAGTCAGGAGGTGAGTTACTCTCCGCAGGATTCCCGGTGGACAGGCTTTGGGGGGGCAGTCAGGAGGTGAGTTACTCTCTGCAGGATTCCCAGTGGACAGGCTTTGGGGGGGGTGGAGTCAGGAGGTGAGTTACTCTCTGCAGGATTCCCAGCCTCTGAGCTGCTCTGGTAGCCACAGTGTTTATCTGGCTGGGTCCAGTTCAGTTTCTGGTCAATGGTGACCCCCAGGATGTCGATAGTGGGGGAGGGTATTCAGCGATGGTAATTCCATTGAATGTCAAGGAGGAGATGGTTAGATTCTGCATGAAGAAGGTCTTTGCCTGGCACTTATAGTGGTGTGAAGGTTGTAAATCTGCTAAGTAATAGGATACATTAGGGTGTGAATGCGATGCTTTGGTTTGCGAGATGTTTTGGCATAAACTGTACATTAGCTTTGAGTCTAAGCTGTGGCATCAGCAAGCAACAGGCTAAAGCACCCCCGCTTGATCAACAGATCAGGGGCTGGGACAGTAGCACAGTGGGTTAGCGCTGCTGCTTCACAGCTCCAGGGTCTTGAGTTCGATTCCCGGCTCGGGTCACTGTCTGTGTGGAGTTTGCACATTCTCCCTGTGTCTGTGCGGGTTTCCTCCGGGTGCTCCGGTTTCCTCTCACAGTCCAAAGATGTGCGGGTTAGGTTGATTGGCCGTGCTAAGAAATTGTCCCTTAGTGTCCAGGGATGCGTAGGTTAGAGGGATTAGTGGGTATAATATGTAGGGATGTGAGGGTAGGGCCTGGGTGGGATTGTGTTTGGTGCAGACTCGATGGGCCGAAGGGCCTCTTTCTGCACTGTAGGGTTCAGATATCCTGCAGAGAGTAACTCCCCTCCTGACTCCCCCCCCAAAGCCTGTCCACTGGGAGTCCTGCGGAGAGTAACTCCCCTCCTGACTCCCCCCCCAAAGCCTGTCCACTGGGAATCCTGCGGAGAGTAACTCATCTCCTGACTCCCCCCCCAAAGCCTGTCCACTGGGAATCCTGCGGAGAGTAACTCATCTCCTGACTCCCTCCCCAAAGCCTGTCCACTAGGATCCTGCGGAGAGTAACTCACCTCCTGACTCCTCCCCAAAGCCTGTCCACTGGGAATCCTGCGGAGAGTAACTCATCTCCTGACTCCCTCCCCAAAGCCTGTCCACTATGAATCCTGCGGAGAGTAACTCACCTCCTGACTCCCCCCCAAAGCTTGTCCACCATCTACAAGGACACAAGTCAGGAGTGTGATGGAATACTCCCCACTTGCCTGGATGGGTGCGGCTCCCAACAACACTCGAGAAGCTCGAAACCATCCAGGACAAAGCAGCCCCGCTCGATCGACACGCGAACCACAAACACTCACTCCCTCCACCCCTCAGCCATGATTGAAATGGCGGGGCAGGCTCGAGGGGCTGAATGGCCTCCTCTGCAGCTCGTCCTTCTGCTTTGTATATGTGGTGGCTGCGTCTTTGGGAGTCTGAAGGCGAGAGAGATGCGTTTAATGCGATTTGATACTCAGCAACAGGGGAGCATTATACAACCAAGCGCCTTGGGAATATTAACACCAAGTTCGTCGAGAGCGATTGTGCTCTGGCTAATACAAAGCCACCGCAGCGTTCAGCTCGGAGCCTGAGCAGGGAATAAGGGGATCAAGTGCGCCCAGGCCAGTTTGAGAGCGTTAAATAGGTTATTTAATGGGATTACACGCAGTTTTTCATTGCAGAGTCAAATTTGGCTAGGCTAGCCCGAGACTCTCGCTGGGTGGCGGGAGGCGGGGGTAGTTGGCATCTGATTATCGGATAGAGCCGGGGGCCGTTCAGCGCCTCCAATCCGAGGCTTGCTCTCTTTGCCACAGCGTGGGGGGGGGGGGGGGTGATTTTCCTCCCCCCAAGGGCGCTGCGCTGGTCGCATCTGGGATCTTGCTGTCCCGCCATGGGCTGTCTCGTTGACCAGATGCCGGCCAACACGACAGCTCAGAGTGAATATCACTGATTGCTGTGCAGAGACATGGATTTGGGCCGGCGTCCGGGGGGGGGGGGGGGGGGGGGGGGGGGAGTTTGCGCATTCTCCCCGTGCTTGCATGGGTTTTCTCCGGGTGCTCCGGTTTCCTCCCACACCCCACGGATGTGCTCTTAGGCTGATTGGTGTAACAAATTGTCCCTAAATTAGTTTTCCCTCTCTGTGGAATGCCGTAAGCATAGACAAGGGTCATGGATGGAGAGGGGACTCATGATGTTAAGATGGCGGCGCGGGCTCGTTGGGCCGAAGGGCCTGCTTCCCGGGCTGTGTTGTTCTTTGACCGTACTCCCCACCGCTGGGACGCCGTGGCGGGACGGTAAGACCTGTGTGAACGGCGGCAAGGTTTCGGCACAACGTAGGGAAAGAGAAGATAGGAGCAGAAAGAGGCCATTAGGCCCTTCGAGCCTGCTCCGCCATTCATCGCCATCATGGCTAATCTCCAACTCAATAGCCTCATCCTGCTTTCTCCCCTTTGACCCCAAGTGCTATATCCAGCTGCCTCTTGGATACATTCAATGTTTCGGCATCAACTACTTCCCGTGGGAATGAATTCCACCGGGTGAAGAAATGTCTCCTCACCTCCGTCCTAAATGGTCTACCCCCAATTCTCAGACTGTGACCCCCTGGCTCTGGGCTCTCCCTCTTCCCGGTATTCTTAGAATTTTTTTTCTGCCTTCGGATGATTCTCCAATTCCTTGTTCATTGATATGTAGAATCTCTACAGTGCAGAAGGAGGCCCTTCGGCCCATCGAGGCTGCACCGACCACAATCCCACCCAGGCCTGATTCCCATAACCTCAAATATTTACCCAGCTACTCTCCCTGACACTAAGGGGCAATTTAGCATGGCCAATCCACCTAACCTGCACATCTTTGGACACTAAGGGGCAATTTAGCATGGCCAATCCACCTAAACTGCACATCTTTGGACACTAAGGGGCAATTTAGCATGGCCAATCCACCTAACCTGCACATCTTTGGACACTAAGGGGCAATTTAGCATGGCCAATCCACCTAAACTGCACATCTTTGGACACTAAGGGGCAATTTAGCATGGCCAATCCACCTAACCTGCACATCTTTGGACACTAAGGGGCAATTTAGCATGGCCAATCCACCTAACCTGCACATCTTTGGACACTAGGGGGCAATTTAGCATGGCCAATCCACCTAACCTGCACATCTTTGGACACTAAGGAGCAATTTAGCATGCCCAGTCCACCTGACCAGCATGTCTTTTGGACTGTGGGAGGAAACCGGAGCACCCACAGGAAACCCACGCAGACACAGGGAGAATGTGCAGACTTCACACAGACAGTGATCCAAACTGGGAATTGAACTTGGGTCCCTGGCACTGTGAGGCATAGTCCTAAAGGTTTGCCATCCTCAGAGTGAAGTAATTCCTCCACATTTCAGGCATATCCCCGCGATAGTTGCCAATAAATCCAATCAGGAATTCAGGAGAAGCGATTTTACCGAGAGAGTCGGGGAGAATGTGGGACTTGCTCCTACCGGGGGCTTGGGGGAGGATGTGAGACTCACTCCAATGGGAGTGGGGGGAGAATGTGGGACTCGGTCCCAGGGGGAGAGGAGAGAATGTGGAACTTGCTCCCACGGGGGGAGTGGGGAGAATGTGGGACTCGCTCCAATGGGAGTGGGGGGAGAATGTGGGGCTCGGTCCCAGGGGGAGAGGAGAGAATGTGGGACTCGCTCCCACGGCGGGAGAGGGGGAGAATGTGGGACTCGCTCCCAGGGGGGGAGTGGGGGAGAATGTGGGACTTGCTCCCAGGGGGAGAGGAGAGAATGTGGGACTTGCTCCCACGGGGAGAGTGGGGGAGAATGTGGGACTTGCTCCCACGGGGAGAGTGGGGGAGAATGTGGGACTCGCTCCCACGGGGGAGAATGTGGGACTCACTCCCATGGGGGAGTGGGGGAGAATGTGGGACTCGCTCCCATGGGGGAGTGGGGGAGAATGTGGGACTCGCTCCCACGGGGGAGAGGGGGAGAATGTGGGACTCGCTCCTATGGGGGAGTGGGGGAGAATGTGAGACTCGGTCCCATGGAGGGAGTGGGGGAGAATGTAGGACTCGTTCCCACAGGGGAGTGGGGGGAGAATGTGGGACTCGCTCCCACGGGGGGAGTGGGGGGAGAATGTGGGACTCGCTCCCACGGGGGGAGTGGGGGAGAATGTGAGACTCGCTCCCATGGGGGAGAATGTGGGACTCGCGAACTTTTTCAGCAGAGTGTACAGTTCTGCTTCAGGGCAATAGGAACAGGCACCTCACAATTAGAGGGGTTGGGGGCGGGGGTGGCGTTATTAGGACTCGAAACAGCTTCACTGGGAGTGGACGAATTCATTTAAAAAAAAGATAAGAAAAGACAGAGCACAGCTCCCGTACAAAACCCTCGCACCGTGACTCCGGGAGATTATCCGGGCCTGAATTCAGCAGATAAAATGCTCGGAAGCCATTAGGGTTCTGATTAAGTGCAGATTACGGAGTATTGCATTGCACTTTTGTGTGAGCAAGTCTGTCAGCTTACAAACTAGGCCGCAAATCGGAGTCCTGGAACCCAGGCCCAAACACGATTGACTTAACCTCTTAAATCCTCTCCTTGGAAGGCGTCTGGATTTATTCATAGCTTCCCCCCCCTTTAAAATCCTCATCCTTCCCCCCCCCGCCCACTCAACCTCCCCTTCCTCTCAGGGCCTTGGCCTACTTTGCCTCGCTTGCTAACCTGGCTTCTTTCCCCAGCCTCTCCCTCCCGCCTGGACATGACAGAAGGGGGTAGACATTTTGATCTGGTTGGCCATTGTCACAAGGGGAGGCGATGGCCCGGTGGTATTAACACCAGGCTATATTAATCCGGAAACTTAGCGAACGTTCTGGGGGACCCGGGTTCGAATCCCGCCACGGCAGATGGTGCAATTAATGGAGGGGTGAGGGTCCCAGTGGTATTACCGCTGGACTATTAACCCAGGAACTCAGCTAGTTTCAGGGCGGCACAGTGGGTAACACTGCTGACTCACATTGCCAGGGATTGGTGTTCGATTCCCGGCCTTGGGTCACTGTCTGTGTGGAGTCTGCTCGTTCGCCCCATGTCTGTGTGGGTTTCCTCCGGGTGCCCCGGTTTCCTCTCACAGTCTGGAGATGTGTGGGTTAGGTGGATTGGCCATGCTAAATTGCCCCTTAATGTCCAAAGATGTGTAGGTTAGGTGGATTGGCCATGCTAAATTGCCTCTTAGTGTCCAAAGATGTGTAGGTTAGGTGGATTGGCCATGCTAAATTGCCCCTTAGTGTCCAAAGATGTGTAGGTTAGGTGGATTGGCCGTGCTAAATTGCCCCTTAGTGTCCAAAGATGTGCGGGTTAGGTGGATTGGCCGTGCTAAATTGCCCCTTAGTGTCCAAAGATGTGCGGGTTAGGTGGATTGGCCATGCTAAATTGCCCCTTAGTGTCCAAAGATGTGCGGGTTAGGTGGATTGGCCATGCTAAATTGCCCCTTAGTGTCCAAAGATGTGCGGGTTAGGTAGATTGGCCAAGCTAAATTGCCCCTTAGTGTCCAAAGATGAGCAGGTTAGGTGGATTGGCCATGCTAAATTGTCCCTTAGTGTCCAAAGATGAGCAGGTTAGGTGGATTGGCCATGCTAAATTGCCCCTTAGTGTCCAAAGATGAGCAGGTTAGGTGGATTGGCCGCGCTAAATTGCCCCTTAGTGCCCAAAGATGTGCAGGTTAGATGGATTGGCCATGTTAAATTGCCCCTTAGTGTCCAAAGGTGTGCAGGTTAGGAGGATTGGCCATGCTAAATTACCCCTTAGTGTCAGTGGAATGAGCAGGGTAAATATGGTACGGAGATAGAGCCTGGGTGGTCGGTACTGGCTCGATGGGCTGAATGGCTTCCTTCTGCACCATAGGGATTCTGTGATGCTAACATTCTCCCTAAAATTAGAAGTGTTCTCTCACACCTCTCCCACTCTCCCATCTGCTCTTGCTCAGCACTGATACGCAGCAGATATTTTAGTAGGCCGCACTGTGATCCAAAAGCCTACAGATGTACGTCAAGTGTGGATCTCACCTCGGGGCACTCTCTGAGTTCTGGTTTCTGGATTGTTAGGCTGGGCCCTGTCGGTTACTAGGCCTGGAGCCCAGCAATAGAGCCTCAGTGTTGGCCTACGGGATGTCCTGGAGTGCAGGCTCGCGGTGGGGAGGGAGGGGAGGAGCGATAGTCGTAGGCTGGAATTCTCCACCCTCGCCCCCACCCCTTGCTGGTATTCTCCAGCCCCCGTTGCCGCAGAGATTGAGACGCTTTGAGACTTTTGCGCTCCTCTGTGTCGGTCGCTGAAAGTAAGCGCGCAGGTTCAGCAGGCAGTAAAGAAGGCAAATGGTAGAGAAAACATAGGAACCCTTAAAGTACAGAAGGAGGCCACTTGGCCCATCTAGTCTGCCCCGACAACAATCCCACCCAGGTGCTATCCCCTCTTAATGATCCCGCTAATCCCTCTAATCTGTCATATCCCAGGACACTAAGGGGCAATTTAGCATGGCCAATCCACCTAACCTGCACATCTTTGGACACTAAGGGGCAATTTAGCATGGCCAATCCACCTAACCTGCACATCTTTGGACACTAAGGGGCAATTTAGCATGGCCAATCCACCTAACCTGCACATCTTTGGACACTAAGGGACAATTTAGCATGGCCAATCCACCTAACCTGCACATCTTTGGAGACTAAGGGGCAATTTAGCATGGCCAATCCACCTAATCTACACATCTTTGGACACTAAGGGGCAATTTAGCATGGCCAATCCACCTAACCTGCACATCTTTGGAGACTAAGGGGCAATTTAGCATGGCCAATCCACCTAACCTGCACATCTTTGGACACTAAGGGACAATTTAGCATGCCCAATCCACCTATCCTGCACATCTCTGGACACTAAGGGGCAATTTAGCATGGCCAATCCACCTAACCCTCACATTTTTGGACTTTAAGAGGTAATTTATTGGCTATACTAAATTGCCCCTTTGTGTCAGAGGATTAGCAGGGTAAATGTGTGCAGTCACAGGGGTAGGGCCTAACAGTGGGTTAGCACTGCTGCCTCACAGCACCAGGGACCTGGTTCAATTTCCGGCTTGGGTCACTGTCTGTGTGGAGTCTGCACATCCTCCCTGTGTCTGCATGGGTTTCCTCCGGGTGCTCCGGTTTCCTCCCATATTCTGAAAAATGTGCTGGTTAGGCTGCGTTGGCCGTGCTAAATTCTCCCTCAGTGTAACCCGAACAGGCGCCGGAGTGTGGCGACTAGGGGATTTTCACAGTAATTTCATTGCAGTGTTAATGTTAGCCTACTTGTTACACTAAGAAGTAAATTTAAAGTTTTCTATGGTACGTCTGTAAGAATTGGTGAGAGTCATAGCAGATTTCTGAATCTCATTAGCCCCCTGAGAAAGTAGAGGCGTTGGTGGGGCTTTTTTTGACGTTCTTAGTGACAATGCGGAGGGACAGGGACAGGTTGTTGGTGATCTGGACACTGAGAAACTTAAAGCAGAACTATTCGATTTAATTTGATTTGACTTGATTTATTATTGTCACATGTATTGGGATACAGTGAAATGTATTGTTTCTTGGGTGCTATACTGACAAAGCATACCGTTCATAGAGAAGGAAAGGAGAGGGTGCAGAATGTAGTGTTACAGTCACAGCTCGGGTGTAGAGAAAGATCAACTTAATATTTGATTTGATTTATTATTGTCACATGTATTGGGATACAGTGAAGTAGAGGCGTTGGTGGGGCTTTTTTTGACGTTCTTAGTGACAATGCGGAGGGACAGGGACAGGTTGTTGGTGATCTGGACACTGAGAAACTTAAAGCAGAACTATTCGATTTAATTTGATTTGACTTGATTTATTATTGTCACATGTATTGGGATACAGTGAAAAGTATTGTTTCTTGGGTGCGATACAGACAAAGCATACCGTTCATAGAGAAGGAAAGGCGAGGGTTCAGAATGTAGTGTTACAGTCACAGCGAGGGTGTAGAGAAAGATCAACTTAATGCGAGGTCGGTCCAATTGGAAGTCTGACAGTCGCAGGGAAGAAGCTGTTCTTGAGTCGGTCGTACGTGACCTCAGACTTTTGTATCTTTCTCCTGAAGGTGGAAGAGAGAATGTCCAGGGAGCGTGGTGGGGTCCTTGATTATGCCGGCTGCTTTTCCCCGAGCCAGCGGGAAGTGTAGACAGAGTCAATGGATGGGAGTTATGTTATAGATGTGTCCTGTGGCAGCGACTGTACACTCCATATTTACGTGGTAGCTCTTTCCTCATTCTAAAACGAGTGCCACGCGGGTTTGCAGAAAGCATGGGGTTCAGAGAACTCAAAGGACACAGCATGCCAGAAATAATGATTTTATTTTTTTTATAAAAAAAGAGCAGTATTCCTCTAGGAGGTTGCAGACCAGTATCAGAATTTGCTTTGCTGTTCTTCGTACTCCACTTAATCGATAAACTGTTGTATCCGTGCCACATTCTTTGGAGAATGAATGCGTGGAACATGACGCAATTCAATAAGGCTTGTCTTCAAATCATACAAACCGCCTGTTGGACAATAAGCAGAAAGGGAATTTTAGATTTTCAGCGTCCCAGCGGAGGACGCCAGCGAGGAATGGGATCTCCTGGGGAGAGAAATTCTTCCTGCCTCGCGACTTAAGGAGTCTGATTCTGCCCCCACTCTCCCAGTGGGGAACTGAGCAGTGTCTAGCTCTCCATCGAACCAGGATGGCGCAGCGGGTTAGCACTGCTGCCTCACAGCGCCGGGGAACCCGGCTTCGATTCCCGGCCTTGGGTCACTGTCTGTGCGGAGTCTGCACATTCTCCCCGTATCTGCGTGGGTTTCCTCCCGGTGCTCCTGGTTTCCTCCTACTGTCCGAAAGATGTGCCAGTTAGGGTGCCAAATTCTCGCTCAGCGTTACACTGAACAGACACCGGAGTGTGGCGACTTGGGGATTTTCACAGTAACTTCATTGCGGTGTTAATGTAAGCCAACTCATGACACTAATAAATAAAGTTTAAGAGGACTAAAGGATAAGGGGGGAAGGTGGTCTCAGATTTGATGTGATTTATTATTGTCACATGTACTGGGATGCAGTGAAAAGTATTGTTTCTTGTGCGCTATACAGACAAAGCATACTGTTCATAGAGTACTCAGGGGAGAAGGAGAGGAGAGGGTGCAGAATGTAGTCTTACAGTCACAGCTAGGGTGCAGAGAAAGATCAGCTTAATATTTGATTTGATTTATTATTGTCACATGTATTGGGATACAGTGAAAAGTATTGTTTCTTGCTTGCTGCACAGACAAAGCATACCGTTCATAGAGAAGGAAAGGAGAGGGTGCAGAATGTAGTGTTGCAGTCACAGCTAGGGTGTAGAGAAAGATCAACTTAATACTTGATTTTATTTATTATTGTCACGTGCATTGGGACACAGTGAAAAGTATTGTTTCTTGCGCGCTATACAGACAAAGCATACCGTTCATAGAGAAGGAAAGGAGAGGGTGCAGAATGTAGTGTTACAGTCATAGCTAGGGTGTCGAGAAAGATCAGCTTAATATTTGATTTGATTTATTATTGTCACGTGTATTGGGATACAGTGAAAAGTATTGTTTCTTGTGCGCTACACTATACAGAAAAAGCATACTGTTCATAGAGTACACTCTGGTGCATTGGTTAACACTGCTGCCTCACAGCACCAGGGAACCGGGTTCGATTCCCTGCTTGGGGGTCATTGTCTGAGTGTATTTTGCACATCCTCCCTGTGTCTGCATGGGTTTCCTCCGGGTGCTCCGGTTTCCTCCCACAGTCTGAAAGACGTGCTGGTTAGGGTGCATTGGCCGTGCTAAATTCTCCCTCAGTGTAACCCGAACAGGCGCCGGAGTGTGGCGACTAGGGGGATTTTCACAGCAACTTCATTGTACATAGCTACACTTTTCCAGTCCTGGCAACATCCTTGCAAACCTCCTCTGTGCTCCCTCCAGAGCAGGTACATCCTTCCTGTAATGTGGCAACCAGAACTGCTCACAGTGCCCCAGTTCTGGAATCACCAGTGCTTTGTACAACTCCAACAGTATATCCTGATTTTTATGAAGTTGATCTTTCTCTACACCCTAGCTGTGACTGTAACACTCCATTCTGCACCTCCTCCTTTCCTTCTCTATGAATGGTATGCTTTGTCTGTATCGTGCGCAAGAAACAATATTTTTCACTGTATCCCAATACACGTGACAATAATAAATCAAATCAAATATTAAGCTGATCTTTCTCTACACCCTAGCTGTGACTGTAACACGACATTCTGCACACTCTCCTTTCCTTCTCTATGAACGGTATGCTTTGTCTGTATAGTGCACAAGAAACAATACTTTTCACTGTATCCCAGTACATGTGACAATAATAAATCAAATCAAATTTAAATTGATATTTCTCTACACACTCGCTATAACTGTAACACTACAATCTTTACCCTCTCCTTTCCTTCTCTATGAACGGTATGCTTTGTCTGTATAGTGCGCAAGAAACAATACTTTTCACTGTATCCCAAAATGTGTGACAGGAATAAATCAAATCAAATATTAAGTTGATCTTTCTCTACACCCTCGCTGTGACTGTAACACGACATTCTGCATCCTCACCTTTCCTTCTCTATGAACGGTATGCTTTTTCTGTACAGCGCAAGAAACAATACTCTGTATCACAGTACATGTGGCAACAATAGATCGAATTAATTTAGGGGAGCTGAGTTGCTGGGTATCAGAGTTTTCCAGTCTGTGCTTTGCTGAGTTTCCCTGACAGAGTAGTGCAGTCTCGAACGTCTCCCCCCTCTACCCCACCCCGCCCCCCCCGCCATCTCACTCTCCAGGCATCAATGCAGCGGTCGATATCTCATTATAAGGAAAGGTTATTGCTTAGAACAAGCTCCCGCAGACAGCACCAACTGGGTATCAATAATAATTGAATAAGGTTTGAAGGGGACAAAATTCCTCTCTGGTTAACATTTTGGTTTCCTTCAGAAACCCTGATGTCAGCCAGAAGAGAAGTTAAGCTCCTCGCTGTCTCCTCGCCTCCGATCTGGGGGGGAGGGAGACCTCGGGGGAGGTGGGGCAGAGGGGCAAGACCCCGAGGACTCGACGTGTCCTCGACGCAGGAGATTTAAAGCTTCAAGATTTAAAGCTTATTTATTAGTCACAAATTAGGCTGACATTAACACTGCAAGGAGGTTATTGTGAAAATCCCACACTCCGGCGCCTGTTCGGGTACACTGAGGGAGAATCTGGCACTAACCTGCACATCTTTGGCCACTGAGGGACAATTTAGCATGGCCAATCCACCTAACCTGCACATCTTTGGACACTAAGGGGCAATTTAGCATGGCCAATCCACCTAACCTGCACATCTTTGGACACTAAGGGGTAATTTAGCATGGCCAATCAACCTAACCTGCACATCTTTGGCCACTAAGGGACAATTTAGCATGGCCAATCCACCTAACCTGCACATCTTTGGACACTAAGGGGCAATTTAGCATGGCCAATCCACCTAACCTGCACATCTTTGGACACTAAGGGGTAATTTAGCATGGCCAATCAACCTAACCTGCACATCTTTGGACACTAAGGTGCAATTTAGCATGGCCAATCCACCTAACCTGCACATCTTTGGACACCAAGAGGCAATTTAGCATGGCCAATCCACCTAACCTGCACATCTTTGGACACTAAGGGGCAATTTAGCACGGCCAATCCCTCTAACCTGCACATCTTTCGGAGTGTGGGAGGAAACTGGAGCACCCGGAGGAAACCCACGCAGACACGGGGAAAATGTGCAGACTCCGCACAGACAGTGACTCGAGCCGGGAATCGAACCCGGGTCCCTGGCGCTGTGAGGCGGCAGTGCTAACCCACTGTGCCACTGTGTTGCCCACTGGTTATCCTGCCCAACGTCTTCTGCACCCTCTCCAAAGCCTCCACATCCTTCCTTGCGCGTGGTTTAATGGCAAGTATTTGGGTGAAATGAATGACGGTGGGGGGGGGGTCATCCTTTCAGAGGAGGTGTGTAAATGGGAAAGTATTTGCTTATTAGAATCACAGAATACAACAGTGCAAAAGAGGCCCTTCAGCCCATCAAATCTGCACTGAAAAGCCTTGACCTGTCCACCTAATCCCACTTGCCAGCACTTGGTACCATAGCCCTGAATGTTACGGTGTGCCAAGTGCCCATCCAGGTACTGTTTAAAGGATGTGGGGCATCCTGCCTCCACCACCCTCCCGGGCAGCGCGTTCCAGACCCTCACCACCCTCTGGGGGAAGAAAGCTTTTCCTCAAATCCCCCCCAAACCCTCACTTTTAACTCATGTCCCCTCGTAACTGACCCTCCAGCGAAGGGGAACAGCTGCCCCCCTATTCACTCTGTCCGTGCCCCTCATAATCTTGTACCCCTCGATCAGGTTGCCCCCGCAGTCTTCTCTGCTCCGGAGAAAACAACCCAAGTCTTACCCAACCTCTCTTGCTCCATCCCAGGCAGCGTCCCGGTGAATCTCCTCTGTGACCCCCGCCCCCACCCCCACCCCCCCCCCCCCGCCCCCTCCAGTGCGATCACACCCTTCCTGTAATGTGGCGACCAGAACTGCGCCCAGCGCTCCAGCTGTGGCCTCGCCAGAGAGTGGGGCAAAGCAGCCCTTTGGTTTGCAGTTTCAAAATGACTTACAAAATGGGCAAGTGCGATGTGAGAACAAATCGTTCCACCCAGCTCGGGGGGGGGTCTGGATTGCGCTGCTTGGAAGAGTGGGGAGGGCATTTCCGATCGAGGTTTGCGCGAGGGCATCAGATCAGCATTTGACTCTAACCAGTGTGCAGGGGTACGGGGGGAAAGGCAGGGGAGTGGGCGCACCAAGTCATCATGCATGATTGGAGAGCCTCGGCGGACACGACGGGCTGAATGGCCTCCTTCAGTGCTGCAACAAGAGGCCATTTGGCCCATCTCCACTGTGCTAGTGTTCCAGCACCACATAAACTCCTCTCCATCTCTTCCCCCATCATCATATCCTTCTGTTCCTCTCTCCACTGGGAGTTTATCCAGATCCGCACTCTCTGAGATGGGCAGCATAGCAGTTAGCACTGTTGCCTCAAAGTGCCAGGGACCCGAGTTCAACTCCTGACCTCAGGTCACTCTCTGTGTGGAGATGTGCAGGTTAGGTGGATTGGCCATGCTAAGTTGCTCCTTAGTTGTAAAGGTGTGTAGATTAGGTGGATTGGCCATGCTAAATTGCCCCTTAGTGTTCAAAGATGTGTAGGTTAGGGGGATTGGCCCATGCTAAATTGCCCCTTAGTATCCAAAGATGTGTAGGTTAGGGGGATTGGCCCACGCTAAATTGCCCCTTAGTGTCCAAAGATGTGTAGGTTAGGGGGATTGGCCCATGCTAAATTGCCACTTTGTATCTGGGGGACTAGCTAGGATAAATGCATGGGGTTATACAGAGAGGGCCCAGGTTGGATTGTGGTTGAAGCAGACCTGATGGGCCAAATGGCCTCCTTCTGTGCTGTAAGGATTCTGTGGCCTAACATTAACAAACACACACACACACTCACTCACTCGCATACACACTCACTCACACACAAACTCGCATACACAATCACTCACACTTACACGCTTACACACACATTCATTGACACACACTCATACTCACACACTCACACATACACACACATACTTACAAACACAGACACACGCACTCACTCACATACATACACACATACACATATGCACATACACACACACATACACAAACTCTCATATACAATCACTCACACACTCACATACACACTCACTCACACACATAAACACACACTCACAGACACTCACACACACAGACTCACTCACACTCACACTCTCCACACACACTCACCCTCAGTTTGATGTGTACAGTATACAGTGTGTTTGTTGGGTGCTGTTGCTTGCTGTCAGTGTGGATCGGGCATGATTGCAGACTGCGGGGTGTCTGATTATTTGTGGTGTGAAGCAGTTGCTGTGGGGAGGGGTAGTTCCAGCCTTCCTCACAAACACGCAGACTGCAAGGCACTGAGTGACATCCCTGTGCTTGGGTAGCAGTGTACAATCAGAGAAAATTATACCCATTACTGTCAGTGTGCAGTCTAAACAGCCACAAAGCACAATGCTCCAAACCCCTCTCACTCCGGCAGCAAACTGGTAATTCTATCCGCCCTCTCTCACATCTCCACATTCCCATCGCTCCGTCATTGGTGGCCGTGCCTTCTGCTGCCTGGGGGGTCCTGAGCTCTGGAATTCTCTCCCTTAAACCTCTCTGCATGCCTCTCTCCCTTTCTCTCTTTCCATCTCTCTCTCTCTGTCTCTGTCTCTTTCTCTCTCTTCATTTCTGTCTTTCACTCTCTGTCTTTTTCACTCTATCTGTCTTGCTCGCTCTCTCTCTCTCCCTCTCTGTCTCTCTCTCTCTGCCTCTGTGCCTCCCTCTCTCTGCCTGCCTGCCTGCCTCTCCATTCTCCCCTCTGTCACTATCTCTCCCTATCTCACCCACCTCTATCTCTCTTTCCCTGCACCCTGCCTCTTCCCTCTTTCCGTTGCCTCTCTCGAATCCCACATTCTCCCCCACTCCCCCGCAGGAGCGAGTCCGACATTCTCCCCCACTCCCCCCGTGGGAGCGAGTCCCACATTCTCCCCCACTCCCCCCGTGGGAGCGAGTCCCACATTCTCCCCCACTCCCCCCGTGGGAGCGAGTCCCACATTCTCCCCCACTCCCCCCGTGGGAGTGAGTCCCACATTCTCCCCCACTCCCCCCGTGGGAGCGAGTCCCACATTCTCCCCCACTCCCCCCGTGGGAGCGAGTCCCACATTCTCCCCCACTCCCCCCGTGGGAGCGAGTCCCACATTCTCCCCCACTCCCCCCGTGGGAGCGAGTCCCACATTCTCCCCCCACTCCCCCCATGGGAGCGAGTCCCACATTCTCCCCCACTCCCCCCATGGGAGCGAGTCCCACATTCTCCCCCCACTCCCCCCGTGGGAGCGAGTCCCACATTCTCCCCCCACTCCCCCTGTGGGAGCGAGTCCCACATTCTCCCCCCACTCCCCCCGTGGGAGTGAGTCCCACATTCTCCCCCACTCCCCCCGTGGGAGCGAGTCCCACATTCTCCCCCACTCCCCCTGTGGGAGCGAGTCCCACATTCTCCCCCCACTCCCCCCGTGGGAGTGAGTCCCACATTCTCCCCCACTCCCCCCGTGGGAGCGAGTCCCACATTCTCCCCCACTCCCCCCGTGGGAGCGAGTCCCACATTCTCCCCCACTCCCCCCGTGGGAGCGAGTCCCACATTCTCCCCGACTGCCCCCGTGGGAGCGAGTCCCACATTCTCCCCCACTCCCCCTGTGGGAGCGAGTCCCACATTCTCCCCCGCTCCCCCGCAGGAGCGAGTCCGACATTCTCCCCCACTCCCCCCGTGGGAGCGAGTCCCACATTCTCCCCCCACTCCCTCCGTGGGAGTGAGTCCCACATTCTCCCCCACTCCCCCCGTGGGAGCGAGTCCCACATTCTCCCCCACTCCCCCCGTGGGAGCGAGTCCCACATTCTCCCCCACTCCCCCTGTGGGAGCGAGTCCCACATTCTCCCCCCGCTCCCCCGCAGGAGCGAGTCCGACATTCTCCCCCACTCCCCCCGTGGGAGCGAGTCCCACATTCTCCCCCACTCCCCCCGTGGGAGCGAGTCCCACATTCTCCCCCACTCCCCCCGTGGGAGCGAGTCCCACATTCTCCCCCACTCCCCCCGTGGGAGTGAGTCCCACATTCTCCCCCACTCCTCCCGTGGGAGCGAGTCCCACATTCTCCCCCACTCCCCATGGGAGCGAGTCCCACATTCTCCCCACTCCCCCCGTGGGAGCGAGTCCCACATTCTCCCCCACTCCCCCGCGGGAGCGAGTCCCACATTCTCCCCCACTCCCCCATGGGAGCGAGTCCCACATTCTCCCCCACTCCCCCCGCGGGAGCGAGTCCCACATTCTCCCCCATTCCTCCCGTGGGAGCGAGTCCCACATTCTCCCCCACTCCCCCCGCGGGAGCGAGTCCCACATTCTCCCCCACTCCCCCCGTGGGAGCGAGTCCCACATTCTCCCCCACTCCCCATGGGAGTGAGTCCCACATTCTCCCCCTTGGGTCAAATATATCGAAAGGTTCTCATCAGTTTAATGGATGGAGGAATGTAGTTTTCTGCTCCTTTCACACCCCCCCTGTCCACACCCAACCCAAACAATGCCACCCCTCAGGAGTTGACTTGATTTATTATTGTCACATGTATTGGGATACAGTGAAAAGTATTGTTTCTTGCGCGCTATACAGACAAAGCATACCGTTCATAGAGAAGGAAAGGAGAGGGTGCAGAATGTAGTGTTACAGTCACAGCGAGGGTGTAGAGAAAGATCAGCTTAATGCGAGGTAGGTCCATTCAAAAGTCTGACAGCAGCAGGGAAGAAGCTGTTCTTGAGTCGGTCGGTACGGGACCTCAGACTTTTGTATCTTTTTCCCGACGGAAGAAGGTGGAAGAGAGAATGTCCGGGGTGCGTGGGGGGGGTGGCGTCCTTGATTATGCCGGCTGCTTTTCCCCGAGGCAGCGGGAAGTGTGGACGGAGTCAATGGATGGGAGGCTGGTTTGTGTGATGGATTGGGCTACATTCACGACCTTTTGTAGTTCCTTGCGGTCTTGGGCAGAGCAGGAGCCCAGACCGAGCTGTGATACAACCAGAAAGGATGCTTTCTATGGGGCATCTGTAAAAGTTGGTGGGAGTCGTAGCAGACATGCCGAATTTCCTTAGTCTCCTGAGAAAGTAGAGGCGTTGGTGGGGCTTTCTTAACTGTAGTGTCGGCGTGGGGGGGGACCAGGACAGGTGATCTGGGCAGCTACAAACCTAAAGCTCTCAACCCTTTCCACTTGGTCCCCTTTGATGTAGACAGGGGCACGTTCTCCGTTACGCTTCCTGAAGTCGATGACAATCTCCTTTGTTTTGTTGACATTGAGGGAGAGATTATTATCGCCGCACCAGTCCACCAGATTCTCTATCTCATTCCTGGACTCTGTCTCGTCATTGTTTGAGATCCAACCCACTACGGTGGTGTTGTCGGCAAGCTTGAAAATCGAACTGGGGGGGAGTTTGGCTGCACAGACAGAGGTGTATCAGGAGAGTAGTAGGGGGCTGAGAACCCAGCCTTGTGGGGCATCGGTGTTGAGGATGATCGTGGAGGGTACAGAGTGTATTACCTTTCCTTGAAATTGTGCCACCTCTGTAGTTGTCACTTCTGCCCTGGGGAAAACGCTACCAACTACTCACCCTATCCCTCATAATTTTATAAACTCCTATAAAGTCACCCACCTCAGCCTCCGGCTTTCCAGGGAGAGCAGAGGGACCTGGGGGTCCTTGTGCACGAGTCGCAAAAACCCAGTCTGCAGGTGCAGCAGGTGATCAAGAAGGCGAATGAGATGTTGGCCTTTATAGCGACGGGGATAGAATATAAAAGCAGGGAGGTCTTGCTGCAACTGTACAGGGCACTGGTGAGGCCGCAGCTGGAGTACTGTGTGCAGTTTTGGGCGCCGCACTTGTGCAAGGATATATTGGTCTTGGAGGGAGTGCAGAGGAGGTTCACTAGGCTGATACCGGAGATGAGGGGGTTGGCTTATGAACAGAGACTGAATAGACTGGGGCTGTACTCGTTGGAGTTTAGAAGGCTGAGGGGGGATCTTATAGAGATGTATAAGATAATGAAGGGGATGGATAGAGTAGAGGTAGAGAGATTCTTCCCGCTTAGAAACGATAGCAGGACTAGAGGGCACAGCCTCAAGATAAGGGGGGGGCAGTTTAGAACAGAGTTGAGGAGGAACTTCTTCACTCAAAGGGTGGTGAATCTCTGGAATTCTCTGCCCATTGAAGTGGTGGAGGCTGCCTCGCTAAATATATTTAAGTCACGATAGATAGATCTCTGTTAGACAGGGGAATTAAGGGTTATGGGGAGAAAGCGGGAAAGTGGAACTGATCCACTTCAGATCAGCCGTGATCTTATTGAATGGCGGGGCAGGCTCGAAGGGCTAGATGGCCTACTCCTGCTCCTATTTCTTATGTTCTTATGAATAGAGGGATATAAATGGTTTGGTGTACATAAGTAAATATTCAGGCTTGTGGGGCTGTTTCTGTGCTGTAAAGTTCTTTGTTCTTTGAGCAGAGATGAGGTCTCCAAGTCTAATTCCATGTTAAAGAGAATCGAAACTACACGTTTTGTCCAGAATAAATAGACTATTATATAAAAATTGCAGATTGCAGAGGGACCCAGGCGTCCCTGCGCATGGGTAGTTGGTTTGCAGCAGGTAATGAAGAAGGCAAATGGAAATCTGCCCTTCATTGCGAGAGGGATGGAGTTTAAAAACAGCGAGGTTATGTTGCAGCTGTATAAGGTGCTGGTGAGGCCACACCTGGAGTACAAAGAACAAAGAACAGCACAGCACAGGGAAAGGCCCTTCGGCCCTCCAAGCCTGCCCCCATCATGATGCTTGCCTAAACTTATCTGGATAGACACATGACCAGACGGGGAATAGAGGGATGTAAGAGGTTGGTTTAGATTGTAAACGTGATCGGGGCAGGCTTGGGGGGGCCAAAGGGTCTGTTCCTGTATCGTGCTTTGTTCTTTGTACTCTGTCTAGTCCCTGAACATCTCGATCAAATTTCCTCTCAGCCTTCTTCTCTCTGGGAACAGTTCTGACCTCCCCGATCTTGACCCATAGAACCCTACAGTGCAGAAGGAGGCCCTTCGGCCCATCGAGTCTGCACCGAACACAATCCCACCCAGGCCCTATCCCCAAATCCGTACAAATTTTACCCACTAATCCCTCGAATTTAAGCATCTCGGGACACTAAGGGGCAATTTTTTAGCACGGCCAATCAACCTAACCCGCACATCTTTGGACACTAAGGAACAATTTAGCATGGCCAATCCAGCTAACCTACACATCTTTGGACACTAAGGGGCAATTTAGCATGGCCAATCCACCTAACCTGCACATCTTTGGACACTGAGGGGCAATTTAGCATGGCCAATCCACCTAACCTGCACATCTTTGGACACTAAGGAGCAATTTAGCATGGCCAATCTACCTAACCTGCACATCTTTGGACACTAAGGAACAATTTAGCATGGCCAATCCAGCTAACCTACACATCTTTGGACATTAAGGGGCAATTTGGCATGGCCAATCCACCTAACCTGCACATCTTTGGAAAGTAAGGGGCAATTTAACATGGCCTATCTGTCTAACCTGCACATCTTTGGACACTAAGGGGCAATTTAGCATGGCCAATCCACCGAATTTACACATCTTTGGACACTAAGGGGCAATTTAGCATGGCCAATCCACCTAACCTACGCACCTTTAGAGCATGGATGGAAACTGGAGCACCCGGAGGAAACCTACCCCGATGCAGGGATGGGGGGTGCGGGGGTGGAGAACGTGCAGACTCCACGCAGAGACAGTGACCCAAGGCCGGGAATCGAACCTGGGTCCCTGCCGCTGTGAGGCAGCGATGCTAACCCACTGCGCCACCGTGACCGTCCCAGATCCTACCATTCCCTTAATCCTTCCCAAAGGTGACCGTGAAAATCTGACACACCTTCGGAGTGGAGTGGGGTGGTCGGGGGTTGGTGGGGGGTTGGCGGGGGGTGGGGTGGGGGGTGGTGGGGGTTGGGTGGGGGGGGGGGTGGTTGGTGGTGGGGGGGTGGTGGGCGAAATGGAAATGAGATGTTCAGAAAAAAATAGGTGGACGCTCCATATCCTTCCTGTCAGCAGCGATCGAGCCCGACAATTTAGTGATTAACAGCTTGGAAAAACAGATACATCAGACATTCAGAATGCAATTTCATTTAAATGACTGCTATTCAGTGTGTGGTGTTTAACAATAACATCACTTCAGCAGAATTCGAAAGCGCTCCTTCCAATGGGAATTGCTGTCCTGAATTCTGTTCCCCCAACCTCACGGATCAAGTTAATTAATTTCCACTGAGATGTGCTAGCCTATTTGCTGGACCCTTTTCTCTGCGATAAGCAGGCCCTCATTGCTAGGCCTGATATTTTTTTTTTAACCGTCTCCGGGCCAGAGCAGCGGCCAACCCGTAAGTCTTCGGATTACTGTGGGTGTATTAATCCATCTAACCTGCACATCTTTGGACACTAAGGGACAATTTAGCATGGCCAATCCACCTAACCTGCACATCTTTGGGCACTAAGGGGCAATTTAGCATGGCCAATCCACCTAACCTACACATCTTTGGACACTAAGATGCAATTTAGCATGGCCAATCCACCTAACCTACACATCTTTGGACACTAAGATGCAATTTAGCATGGCCAATCCACCTAACCTGCACATCTTTGGACACTACGGGTCAATTTAGCATGGCCAATCCACCTAACCTGCACATGTTTGGACACTAAGATGCAATTTAGCATGGCCAATCCACCTAACCTGCACATCTTTGGACACTAAGGGGCAATTTAGCATGGTCAAACCACCTAACCTATATATCTTTGGACACTAAGGGGCAATTTAGCATGGCCAATCCACCTAACCTATATATCTTTGGACACTAAGGGACAATTTAGCAGGGCCAGTCCACCCAACCTGCGCATCTTTGGACACTAAGGGGCAATTTAGCATGGCCAATCCACCTAACCTATATATCTTTGGACACTGAGGGACAATTTAGCATGGCCAATCCACCTAACCTATATATCTTTGGACACTAAGGGACAATTTAGCATGGCCAATCCACCTAACCTGCACATTCTTCAGATTGTGCAAGGAAACCGGAGCACCCAGAGGCAACCCACGCAGACCCAGGGAGAATGTGCAGACTCCACACAGACAGTGACCCAAGGCCGGGAATCGAACCCGGCTGCCTAGCGCTGTGAGACAGCCGTGCTAACCCGTTGTGCCACCCCTGTGTATTATTAAGCTGCCGTGATTCTGAATGGAGGTTGGAGTGAGGTGGACGTGAAATTTATCATCTCCTGTCTCTCTGTGCGCAGATCTGACAGCGACGGAGCGCATCGGAAACCTTCGCAGCGGATCCCGGGCCTCGGCGTTGCGAGGACTTGACAAGGCGATGGAATCGGGAGCACCCAGCTGGACATCTTGATCTCAACCTTCCCCGGCGAACCCTCGTCTCCCTCCGCCTCGGCGTCTCTCTTTCTCGCTCGCTCTCACCGCTCCGCCCCGGGGAGGTGGTCGGGCGGGGGGTGGTGGTGGTGGTGCGGGGGGGTAGGGGAAGAGGCTTAGTGGTTACCGCGGGGAGGGGAGTTCAGAGGTCGGAGGCCATGTGTCGGTTCGCGGTCCGGACGTGCCGTGCGCCAGCTTGAGCTGTCAGAGACTCCCACTACCATCCCCCCCCCCCCCCCCCCCCACCACCATCCACCAACAACCCCCCCCTCGTCATTTCCCGCCCCACCCCGCACACGAACGGGACCCACCCGCCCCCCCCCCCCCCCCCCGCCCCGCAACTGAACAGGGGCCAGAGAGGGAAGCGGTTTAGTGTAGAAAGAAAGCGCGTGAGAGTTTGGCTTGTCTTTGCCTGGGTGGTGGGGGGGGCGCAGTTGGGGGTGGGGGGTGGGGGGCACTTTTTTCTTGAGTGTATGGAGGACACGGGAGTCTTCTTTGACTGGGACGGTGGGACAGTCTTGAGGCCAGCCCCCCGGGCAGCCCCCAAAAATCCCGTCGCGCCCCCCACCTTGTGACGCGCGTCGCCCCCACCACCCCCCCTCCCCCAAATCCATTTCGGAGCACCCCCCCCCCACCTCCTCCTTCCCCTGCTCTTTCCTCCCTCCCTCTTAACACCCCTCCCCCCCCCCCGCCCCGATTACCGTCGGAACCCAATCTCCCTCCATCACCCCGCAACCCTCTCCTCCACCCTTCCCCCCCCCGCCACCCCCCCCCCCAACCCCCCCGACCACGGTAGGAACATCGGCGAGCGCGGGGGCCCCCCCTCCCTCCTCTCCGCAAGGGGTCACCGTTCGGCCTGGTCACCATTGTGGTTGAGGGAGGGGGAGGGAGGGAGGGGGGGTGGGGGCTGGTGGGAGCGGGTTGCGTTTCCTTCAACTTGGAGCAACTTGGAGGGGGGGTGCGGGGGGAGGGGGGAGTTAGTTGTTTCTTAATTGAGGAGGGGAGGGGGGGGTTGGTTTTGAAGGGGGGGGAAGGTGGGGGGAAAGTGGCGGCAAGCGACCGGCGTTGGGAGGTGGGGGGGGAGGGGTGCGGGCGCCGGGGTCTGGAGACGTAGGGAGGGCCCAGCCCACCGCTCGAGAGGGGGGCTGAGAGAGAGAGAGAGAGCGCGCGCCTACGCGAGAGAGAGAGAGAGAGAGACAAGATGGCGGGCGGTCCAACGGCGAGGCTGTTGCGGCTGGTGGTCGTCCTGGCCAGCGCCGTGGGGTTGAACGGCGCCCTGGAGTTTGGCGGGGCGGCGGGGCAGTGGGCGCGTTACGCCCGGTGGGACGCGGGCTCCCAGGGCGAGCTGAGCTTCAGCCTACGGACCAACGCCACCAAGGCCCTCCTCCTCTACGTGGACGACGGGGGCTACTGCGACTTCCTGGAGCTGATGGTGGCCGATGGCCGGCTGAGGCTGCGCTTCACCATCTTCTGCGTGGAGCCCGCCTCCCTCCACACGGACACCCGGGTGGCCGACGACCGCTGGCACATGGTGCTGCTCACCCGCAACTACCGCGAGACGGCCCTGGTGGTGGACTCGGAGGCCAGGTCGGCCGAGGTGAAGTCCAAGCGGCGGGACATGACGGTGGCCAGCGACCTCTTCGTGGGCGGCATCCCGCCCGACGTGCGCCTCTCCACCCTCACCTCCAGCACCGTCAAGTACGAGACGCCCTTCCGGGGCCTGATCGCCAACCTCAAGGTGGGCGACACCCCCGCCGTCCTGCTGGGCAGCCAGGGCATCCAGAACGACATGGGGTATCTCTGCTCGCCGCAAAACCCCTGCCTCAACGGGGGCGTCTGCTCCGTCATCAACGGCAAGGTTGTCTGCGACTGTACCGGCACCGGGCACCGGGGCACGCTGTGCGGCGAAGGTAGGTGCCAACCCTCTGCGCTCTTGCCTTTGGCCGAATCGGAATTTCCCCGAAAGGACAGGCGGTCAGATTCCAATACCCTGTGTAACAGTCGCACTCTGATACTGTACACTGTCTAACAGTCATGCTCTGATACTGTACCCCTTGTAACAGTCACAGTCTGGTACTGTACACTGTAACAGTCACACTCTGATACTGTACACTGTGAAACAGTTGCACTCTGATACAATACCCTATGTAACAGTCACACTCTGATACTGTACCCTGTGTAACAGTCGCACTCTGATACTATACCCTGTGTAACAGTCACAGTCTGGTACTATACCCTGTGTAACAGTCGCACTCTGATGCTGTACCCTGTGAAACAGTTGTACTCTGATACTGTACCGTGTGTAACAGCCACACTCTGAAAGTGTTGCCTGTGTAACAGTCGCACTCTGATACTGTACCCTGTGTAACAGTCACTCTCTGATACTGTACCCAATGTAACAATTGCACTCTGATACTGTACCCTGTGTAACAGTCACACTCTGATATTGTGCCCCATGTAACAGTCGGAATCTGATACTGTACCCCGTGTAACATTCATTCTGATACTGTATCCTGTGTAACAGTCACATTCTGATACTGTGCCTGTGCCCTGTTTAACAGTAACAACCTTGATTGAATTTGATTTATTATTGTCACAAGTATCAGGATACAATGGAAAGTATTGATCCTTGCGCGCTATACAGACAAAGCATACCGTTCATAGAGAAGGAAAGGAGAGGGTGCAGAATGTAGTGTTACAGTCACAGCTAGGGTGTAGAGAAAGATCAGCTTAATGCGAGGTAGGTCCATTCAAAAGTCTGACAGCAGCAGGGAAGAAGCTGTTCTTGAGTCGGTCGGTACGTGACCTCACTTTTGTATCTTTTTCCCGACGGAAGAAGGTGGAAGAGAGAATGTCCGGGGTGTGTTGGGGGGGTCCTTGATTATGCCGGCTGCTTTTCCCCGAGGCAGCGGGAAGTGTAGACGGAGTCAATGGATGAGAGGCTGGTTTGCGTGATGGATTGGGCTACATTCACCACCCTTTTGTAGTTCCTTGCGGTCTTGGGCAGAGCAGGAGCCCAGACCGAGCTGTGATACAACCAGAAAGGATGCCTTCTATGGGGCATCTGTAAAAGTTGGTGAGAGTCATAGCGGACATGCCAAATTTCCTTAGTCTCCTGAGAAAGTAGAGGCGTTGGTGGGGCTTTCTTAACTATAGTGTCAGCGTGGGGGGGACCGGGACAGGTTGTTGGTGATCTGGACACCTAAAAACTTGAAGCTCTCTCGACCCTTTCTACTTCGTCCCCGTTGATGTAGACAGGGGCATGTTCTCCTTTACGCTTCCTGAAGTCGATGACAATCTCCTTTGTTTTGTTGACATTGAGGGAGAGATTATTGTCACCGCACCAGTTCACCAGATTCTCGATCTCATTCCTGTACTCTGTCTTGTCACTGTTTGAGATCCGACCCCACTATGGTGGTGTTGGCAAACTTGAAAATGGATTTGATGAGGAATTTGGCTACACAGTCATAGAATCATAGAATCCTACAGTGCAGAAGGAGGCCCATTTGATCCATCGAGTCTGCACTGACCACAATCCCACCCAGTCCCTATCCTCATTACCCATTAACTTAGCTAGTCCTCCTGACACTAAGGGACAATTTAGCATGGCCAATCCACCTAACCTACACATTTTTGGGCACTAAGGGGCAATTTAGCATGGCCAATCCACCTAACCCACACATTTTTGGACACTAAGGTGCAATTTAGCATGGCCAATCCACCTAACCTACACATTTTTGGACACTAACGGGCAATTTAGCATGGCCAATCCACCTAATGTGCACGCCTTTGGACTGTGGGAGGAAACCAGAGCACCCGGAAGAAACCCACGCAGACACGGGGAGACCCGAGCCGGGAATCGAACCTGGGTCCTGGCGCTGTGAGGCAGCAGTGCGAACCCACCAAAAGTTTATTAGTGTTACAAGCAGACTTACATTAACACTGCAATGAAATTACTGTGGAAATCCCCTAGTCACCACACTCCGGTGTTTGGGTTACACTGAGTGAGAATTAAGCAAGGATAGTGTCCCCTAACCAGCACGATGGGTGGAATGGATTAATTCTGCTCCTCTGTCCTCTGATGTGTCAACCTGTTCCGTACTGTTGTAGTATCTCTGCGTTGGGCATTTATTTGTGAGGGAGAAAGGGCGGTGGGGTGGGGAATATCCCCCACTTTTTGCACAGGGTTTAACCTGGGCCAACTGTTGCTCCTGGATGCTTTGCAAACATATCTGTCTACCCTGGGGGAAGATCTTGCAAACAATTTTGCTTTTATTTGCCGACCGAGAGTAGAACTCTTCTTTCCAATAGCTCTGATCTATCTATCTGATGCTATCTCTGGTTAACATAGCCCATGAACATACATGTGTGTGAGAGAGTGCACGCGAGAGAGAGAGCGCGCGCGAGAGAGAGCGCGCGCGAGAGAGAGAGTGCGCACGCGAGCGAGAGAGAGTGCGCGCGCGAGCGAGAGAGAGTGCGCGCGCGAGCGAGAGAGAGTGTGCGCACGAGAGAGAGAGTGTGCGCACGAGAGAGAGAGTGTGCGCGCGAGAGTGAGAGAGAGAGTGTGCGCACGAGAGAGAGAGAGAGTGTGCGCGCGAGAGAGAGAGAGAGAGTGTGCACGCGAGAGAGTGTGCGCGTGAGAGAGAGAGAGTGTGCGCGTGAGAGAGAGAGAGTGTGCGCGCGCGCGAGAGAGAGTGTGCGCGCGCGCGAGAGAGAGTGTGCGCGCGCGCGAGAGAGAGTGTGCGCGCGCGCGAGAGAGAGTGTGCGCGCGCGAGAGAGAGAGTGTGCGAGCGCGAGCGAGAGAGAGTGCGTGCGCGAGCGAGAGAGAGTGCGTGCGCGAGCGAGAGAGAGTGCGCGCGCGAGAGAGAGAGAGTGTGCGCGCGAGCGAGAGAGAGTGCGCGCGCGAGCGAGAGAGAGTGCGCGCGCGAGCGAGAGAGAGTGCGCGCGCGAGCGAGAGAGAGTGCGCGCGCGAGAGTGAGAGAGAGAGTGCGCGCGCGAGAGTGAGAGAGAGAGTGCGCGCGCGAGAGTGAGAGAGAGAGTGCGCGCGCGAGAGTGAGAGAGAGAGTGCGCGCGCGAGAGTGAGAGAGAGAGTGCGCGCGCGAGAGTGAGAGAGAGAGTGCGCGCGCGAGAGTGAGAGAGAGAGTGCGCGCGCGAGAGTGAGAGAGAGAGTGCGCGCGCGAGAGTGAGAGAGAGAGTGCGCGCGCGAGAGTGAGAGAGAGAGTGCGCGCGCGAGAGTGAGAGAGAGAGTGCGCGCACGAGAGAGAGAGAGTGCGCGCACGAGAGAGAGAGTGTGCGCACGAGAGAGAGAGAGTGTGCGCATGAGAGTGAGAGAGAGAGTGTGCGCGCGAGAGAGAGAGAGAGTGTGCGCGCGAGAGAGAGAGAGAGTGTGCGCGCGAGAGAGAGAGAGAGAGTGTGCGCGCGAGAGAGAGAGAGAGTGTGCGCGCGAGAGAGAGTGTGCGCGCGAGAGAGAGAGAGTGTGCGCGCGAGAGAGAGTGTGCGCGCGCGCGCGAGAGAGAGTGTGCGCGCGCGCGAGAGAGAGTGTGCGCGCGAGAGAGAGAGTGTGCGAGCGCGAGAGAGAGAGTGTGTGCGCGAGCGAGAGAGAGTGTGTGTGCGCGAGCGAGAGAGAGTGTGCGCGTGAGAGAGAGAGATTGTGCGCGCGAAAGAGTGTGCGCACGCGAGAGAGAGAGAGAGTGTGTGCGCGAGAGAGTGTGTGCACGCGAGAGAGAGAGAGTGTGCGCGTGAGAGAGAGAGAGTGTGCGCACGCGAGAGAGAGTGTGCGCGAGAGAGAGAGAGAGTGTGCGCGCAAGAGAGAGAGAGTGTGCGCGCAAGAGAGAGAGAGAGAGTGTGCGCGCAAGAGAGAGAGAGAGAGTGTGCGCACGAGAGAGAGAGAGAGTGTGCGTGCGAGAGAGAGAGTGTGCGCGGGAGAGACAGAGAGAGTGTGCGCACGAGAGAGAGAGAGAGAGTGCGTGCGTGCGAGAGAGAGAGCGAGTGTGTGTGCACGAGAGAGAGAGCGAGTGTGTGCGCACGCGAGAGAGAGTGTGCGCCCGAGAGAGAGAGAGTGCGCGCGCGAGAGAGAGAGAGAGTGCGCGCGCGAGAGAGAGAGAGTGTGCGTGCGCGAGAGAGAGAGTGTGTGTGAGAGTGAGAGAGAGAGAGTGTGTGTGTGTGTGTGTGTGTGTGTGTGTGTGTGTGCATAATCACAAAACGAGCTGCAGGAGCACCGCAGGAATGTCAGTGGGGGTTGGGGAAAAGAATCCACAGCATTGACAGGAAGGGACTCTGGTGCAAGGAATGCTGTTTCCCTTTCCATTCTGGGAGAATCCCGGCCCAGATTTTTTCTATTGAATTTAAATGCCATCATCTGCCGTGGCGGGATTTGAACCCGGGTCCCCCAGAACATTAGCTGAGTTTCTGGATTAAATAGTCTGGCGATAATACCACGAAGCCGTGGCCTCCCCCAAATCGGGCCAAGGGAGAGGGAGGGAAAGTAATCCTGCCAGCTTTGGAGAGACGGAGCAGAGGCCAATCCTTACAGGAGACGGTGAGTTCAGAACGTCCACTGGGCAATCGACCAATTGTTAATCCTCAATCAGGTTTGATCGATTTTTGTGAAGCGGAGGGATTAAGGGATTTACTTGTGAGCTGCGTTCCGGATCTTCACCCTTCGATCGGGCTGCTTTCGGGATAATCCTTGGAACCCTTCACCAGGAGTTGTGGGCGGGGGGTGGTGTGGTTCCTGCTGGGTCTTGGCACGACTGGATGTGCATCAGCGATCGGTGGCCACCCCAACTCGACTCTCTTTGGATACTAAGGGGCAATTTAGCATGGCCAATCCACCTAACCCGCACATCTTTGGACACTAAGGGGCAATTTAGCATGGCCAATCCACCTAACCTTCGTGTCTTTGGACACTAAGGGGCAATTTAGCATGGCCAATCCACCTAACCCGCACATCTTTGGACACTAAGGGGCAATTTAGCATGGCCAATCCACCTAACCTGCACATCTTTGGACACTAAGGGGCAATTTAGCATGGCCAATCCACCTGACACGTGAATGTAAATTTGATGTTAATTGCCATAGGTTGACTCAATGTTTGTCAGTTTCTGGCTCCAGACCGGAAGGTGGGAGTGTGTTCTGCTTCAGCACAATCTTTTGGCCAGATCCTCACTCAGCCTCAGTCAGCGCCTTGACGCATCATTCTGTCTCAGAACGTGCTGCATATGGCACGAGTCCATCTTAGAACCTCTCCCCTCCCGGGGTCTGGCTTCCGATCGGCCGTTGCTCCTTAATCAGAACTCTTCCCATCGCGCCCATCCGTGTCAAATCCGACGTCACTCAGGGTTGGCCCCGCGCCAACCCTGAGTGACCCCACACCCGCCCTTCCTGCTCCCCTCCGGCCCCACAATCCCGCGTGCCCCTCCAACAATCCGGGCCCCTTAGGCATTCAGGGGGAGGCCATGGTTTGTTAGCTAGACTATTAATCCAGAAACTCAGCCAATGTTCTGGGGTTCGAATCCCACCACGGCGGAATTCAAATTCAATTAAAAAAATCTGGGATTAAGAATCTACTGATGACCCAGTGTCGGAAAAACCCATCCGGTTCCCTTTAGGGAAGGAAATCTGCCGTCCTTACCCCGGTCTGGCCTACATGTGACTCCAGACCCACACAGCAATGTGGTTGACTCTCAACTGCCCCCCTGAGGGGCAACTAGGGATGGGCAATAAATGGTGGCTTGGCAGTGACGTCCATGTCTCAGGAACGAATAAGCCCCCTGATTTTAATTACTCCATTGTTGGTGGCTATTCCATCAGCTTCCCGAAATGTCTCCCCCACCCCCCCTCCGACTCAGGCCTGTTAAAACTCCCTTAACTCTTCATCCAAGGTTTTGGTCGTCACCCCTAATGTCTCTCCCTGGGGGGAATACAGTGGCGTAGTGGTAATGTCACTGGACTCGGAATCAAGAGGCCCCCCCAGGCAGAGGGATGGAACACGGTTCAAATCCCACCACAGCAGCTGGGAATGGGGTTCAGAAGGTGCTGTGGAAGGAGCCTCGGCGAGTCGCTGCAGTGCATCTTGTAGGTGGTACACACTGTGCGTTGGTGGTGGAGGGAGTGAATGTTTGTGGTTAGCGTGTCGATCAAGCGGGGCTGCTTTGTCCTGGATGGTGTCGAGCTTTTCTCGAGTGCTGTTGGGAGCCGCACTCATCCAGGCAAGTGGAGAGTATTCCATCACACTCCTGACTTGTGTCCTTGTAGATGGTGGACAGGCTTTGGGGGGGAGTCAGGAGGTGAGTTACTCTCCACAGGATTCCCAGTGGACAGGCTTTGGGGGGAGTCAGGAGGTGAGTTACTGTCCGCAGGATTCCCAGTGGACAGGCTTTGGGGGGGAGTCAGGAGGTGAGTTACTCTCTGCAGGATTCCCAGTGGACAGGCTTTGGGGGGGAGTCAGGAGGTGAGTTACTCTCTGCAGGATTCCCAGTGGACAGGCTTTGGGGGGGAGTCAGGAGGTGAGTTACTGTCCGCAGGATTCCCAGTGGACAGGCTTTGACGAGGGAGTCAGGAGGTGAGTTACTCTCTGCAGGATTCCCAGTGGACAGGCTTTGGGGGGGAGTCAGGAGGTGAGTTACTCTCTGCAGGATTCCCAGTGGACAGGCTTTGGGGGGGAGTCAGGAGGTGAGTTACTCTCTGCAGGATTCCCAGTGGACAGGCTTTGGGGGGAGTCAGGAGGTGAGTTACTCTCTGCAGGATTCCCAGTGGACAGGCTTTGGGGGGGAGTCAGGAGGTGAGTTACTGTCCGCAGGATTCCCAGTGGACAGGCTTTGGGGGGGAGTCAGGAGGTGAGTTACTCTCTGCAGGATTCCCAGTGGACAGGCTTTGGGACGGGAGTCAGGGGGTGAGTTACTCTCTGCAGGATTCCCAGCCTCTGACCTGCTCTGGTAGCCACAGTGTTTATGTGGATGGGTCCAATTGGGTTTCTGGTCAATGGTAACCCCCAGGATGTTCATAGTGGGCCATACAACGATCGTAATGCCATTGAGTATCACGGGGGAGGGTAGATGGTTAGATTCTCTCTAACTGGATGGGTCCAGTTCAGTTTCTGGTCAACAGTAACCCCCCCCCCAGGATGTCAATAGTAAAAGCTTGCAGTGGAAGAGAGGTGGATAGACATGTTTAGCCCAAGGGGTAATTGAGTTGGAGATTAGGTTGTCAGGGGAGGCTATTGAAAGGGGATAATAGAGAGATTTAACAAATTCATGCTCCTAATATTGAACGAGTAGTGTTTATTCCAACTGGGAAGTCAGCTGAGTAGGTAAGTGGATCCCACAGGATTTGCCATTCATTTCAAATCTGGAAGTTATACAATCTCCCATCCTGAAGCAGTGATTCGCAGCACTTGCTGACAAGACATGAGAACATAAGAAATAGGAGCAGGAGTGGGCCATCTAGCCCCTCGAGCCTGCCCCGCCATTCAATAAAATCATGGCTGATCTGATAGTGGATCAGTTCCACTTTCCCGCCTGCTCCCCATAACCCTTAATTCCCCTGTCTATCAGAAATCTATCTACCCGTGACTTAAATATATTCAGCGAGGCAGCCTCCACCACTTCAACGGGCAGAGAATTCCAGAGATTCACCACCCTTTGAGTGAAGAAGTTCCTCCTCAACTTTGTTCTAAGATGACCCCCACTTATTTTGAGGCTGTGCCCTCTAGTCCTGCTATCCTTTCTAAGCGGGAAGAATCTCTCTACCTCTACCTTATCCATCCCCTTCATTATCTTGTATGTGTCTATAAGATCCCCCCTCAGCCTTCTAAACTCCAACGAGTACAGGCCCAATCTACTCAATCTCTTCTCATAAGCTAACGCTCTCATCTCTGGTATCAGCCTGGTGAACCTTTTCTGTACTCCCTCCAAGGCCAATATATCCTTTTGCAAATAAGGGGACCAAAATTGCACATAGTACTCCAGTTACGGCCTCACCAGAACCCTGTACAGTTGCAGCAAGACCTCCCTGCTTTTATATTCTATCCCCCTCGCTATAAAGGTCAACATTCTATTCGCCTTCTTGATCACCTGCTGCATCTGCAGACTGGGTTTTTGCGATTCGTGCACAAGGACCCCCAGATCCCTCTGCACCGTAGCATGTTGTAATTTTTCACATTATCCCTCAATTCCTTCACTGATTAGACATCAGAAAAGCTTGGGAACTACAGAGTGGTGAGCCTAACGTCAGTAGTGTGTAAATTGTTGGAAAGTATTTTTTGAGAGACAGGCATTGAGAGACACAAGGACCGATTAGGGACAGTCAGCATGACTTTGTGAGTGGAAAATCATATCTCACAAATCTGATTGAGTTTTTCGAAGGGGTAACCAAGAAGGTAGATGAGGGCAGTGCAGTTGATGTTGTCTACATGGACTTTAGCGAGGCCTTTGACAAGGTACCGCATGGTAGGTTGTTGCATAAGGTTAAATCTCAGGCTATCCAGGGTGGGGTAGCCAACTGGATACAAAATAGGCTGGACGCCAGAATGTGGAGATGCCGGCGTTGGACTGGGGTAAGCACAGTAAGAAGTCTCACAACACCAGGTTAAAGTCCAACCGGTTTATTTGATAGTAAAAGCCACTAGCTTTTGGAGTTTGCCCCTTCGTAAGGTGAGTGCAAGTGGGAGAACTCCCACTCACCCGATGAAGGAGCAGCGCTCCGAAAGCTAGTGGCTTTTACTAGCAAATAAACCTGTTGGACTTTAACCTGGTGTTGTGAGACTTCTTACTGTGTTTACCCCAATCCAACGTCAGGATCTCCACACCATGAGAATATAGGGGGCATGGTTAGTAAGTTTGATTCCAAGATTGGTGGCATCGTGGGCAGTGGAGAAGGATCTTGATCAGTTGGGCCAGTGGGCTGACGAATGGCAGATGCAGTTTAATTTAGATACATGTGAGGTGATGCATTTTGGTAGATCGAACCGGGGCAGGACCTACTCAGTTAATGGTAAGAAGTCTCACAATACCAGGGTTAAAGTCCAACTGGTTTATTTGGAAGCACAAGCTTTTGGAGCACTGTTCCTTCACCAGATGAGTGGAGAGGCAAGGATTATTGTCAGTGCAGGTTCGATGGTTCCTCCAGGTGCTCCGGTTTCCCCCCCACAGTCCGAAGGATGTGCTGGTTAGGTGATTAATTTAGCACGGCCAATCCCCCTAACCTGCACATCTTTAGACACTAACGGACAATTTAGCATGGCCAATCCACCTAACCTGCACATCTTTGGACAGTAAGGGGTAATTTAGCATGGCAAATCCACCTAACCTACACATCTTTGGACAGTAAGGGGTAATTTAGCCTGGTCAATCTACCTAACCTACACATCTTTGGACACTAAGGGGCAATTTAGCATGGCCAATCCACCTAACCTACACATCTTTGGACACTAAGAGGCAATTTATCATGGCCAATCCACCTAACCTGTACATTTTTAGACACTAAGAGGCAATTTATCATGGCCAATCCACCTAATCTGTACATTTTTAGACACTAAGGGGCAATTTAGCATGCCCAATCCACCTAACCCGCACATCTTTGGACACTAAGGGACAATTTAGCATGGCCAATCTACCTAACCTGCACTAAATTCTCCCTCGGTGTACCCCAACAGGAGTGGGGCGACTAGGGGAACTTTCACTGTAATACCATTGCGGTGTTAATGTTAGCCGACTTGTGACACGAATAAATTTGTGTCAGAGGCGTTGGTGGGCTGTCTTAACCGTAGCGCCAGTGTGCGATGGAGGGATTCGAACCAGTGCCCCCCCACTCAAGACCATCACCCTGGATTAGCAGCCCAGCGGATAATTAATCCAGTGGCCATGACGCAAAGGGAATGTTGAAGGATATTAATATTTTTCAGGGTGAAAGCACGTCCAGTGATTTGCAAGGTTTCTGAGTGCAGTGAGATCGTTCTGACTGGGATAAGCGATGGTAAATGTGATGGCTTCCAAGATCATTTTCTGCTTTGAGTAGTTTTACTGGGGGTGATTAACTACCGCCAACACAGACCTGGTACTAAATGAGGGTTGTTACGCACTAATTGTGCTGCGTTTGTCGTCTGCAGATTCCTTCCAACGAGCGAGGTGCCCAGTTTATGAGTCAACCTGCTTTTACTGTGGATAGACATCACTCGATAACATAGTGTGTGTTTGACTGCCTTCTGATCAGACCACGGGCTGTTGCGGCAGGAGGAAGGCCATTCTGGCCCTCCATTTAACGAGATCGTGACTGATTCCACATTCCAGTCTTATCCCCTTACAAAGATGTGTAGGTTAGGTGGATTGGCCATGCTAAATTGCCCCTTCGTGTCCAAAGATGTGCAGGTTAGGTGGATTGGCCATGCTAAATTGCCCCTTGGTGTCCAAAGATGTGTAGGTTAGGTGGATTGGCCATGTTAAATTGCCCCTTGGTGTCCAAAGATGTGTAGGTGAGGTGGTTTGGCCATGTTAAATTGCCCCTTGGTGTCCAAAGATGTGGAGGTTAGGTGGATTGACCATGCTAAATTGCCCCTTAGTGTCCAAAGATGTGCAGGTTAGGTGGATTGGCCATACTAAATTGCCCCTTAGTGTCCAAAGACGTGTAGGTTAGGTGGATTGGCCATGTTAAATTGTCCCTTAGTGTCCAAAGATGTGTAGGTTAGGTGGATTGACCATGCTAAATTGCCCCTTAGTGTCCAAAGATGCGCAGGTTAGGTGGATTGGCCATGCTAAATTGCCCCTTAGTGTCCAAAGATGTGTAGGTTAGTGTGGATTGGCTATGCTAAATTGCCCCTTAGTGTCCAAAGATGTGGAGGTTAGAGGGATTGGCTGTGCTAAATTGCCCCTTAGTGTCCAAAGATGTGTAGGTTAGGTGGATTGGCCATGCTAAATTGCCCCTTAGTGTCCAAAGATGCGCAGGTTAGGTGGATTGGCCATGCTAAATTGCCCCTTAGTGTCCAAAGATGTGTAGGTTAGTGTGGATTGGCCATGCTAAATTGCCCCTTAGTGTCCAAAGATGCGCAGGTTAGGTGATCGGGTGTGGACCTAGGGGGAGTCCACTTTCGGAGGGACTGTGCAGATGGGCCGAATGGCTTCCCTCTGTGCTGCAGGGAGCCTGTGAATAAACGTCTTGTTCTGATATGACTGTCATCTGGCTGACATTTAGCTCCAGGCGCCCCTTCTGTAGCTCCCAATCCATTTTACCACTGAATATATTATGGCGCCCAAAATATCGGGGCCTTTAGGCCTATCAGGGCTGCCCGCTCCCTCTTGCTGGCACAGACAGCCATTGAATCTTGTTTTTCCGAAATAAGACTGGCAAACAGGACGCGGACAGGAGCTGTCACAGCGCTAATTACCAACCTTCAACACCACCCACTGTAATTAACCATCCGTCGTCCAGTGAAACTAATTGTTAATTCCAATTTGCATTAATTGAGAAAGGGGGACGTATCCCCCCACCTCCACCGACCGGCACCTCCATCCAATGTGAAGATGGTCGGACCAATATCCAGAAGCTCGACGATATCCACACTGAGGCCCGCCGAGCGGTGAACTTCCCCGGTGCAGACAAGACTGCACCCATCCTGTGTTCCAATTTCACCTCGTGCTTGGCCAATGGCTACTCCTGAGTCAGACCTCCAACCCCTATCCCCCCCCCACCCCGGCCACCTCCCTTCTCCGTTGCCCCACTCTACGGGTTCTGGCTCCATCGAACGCCCTCCACCCCCCAAAGATTCCAACACTTCAGAACTTTACCATGGCCGATCCACCTAACCTGCACATCTTTGGACATGGGGGCAATTTAGCATGGCCAATCCACCTAACCTGCACATGTTTGGACACTAAGGGATAATTTAGCATGGCCAATCTACCTAACCTACACATGTTTGGACACTAAGGGACAATTTAGCATAGCCAATCTACCTAACCTGCACATCTTTAGGCACTCAGAGGCAATTTAGCATGGCCAATCCACCTAACCTGCGCATCTTTAGGCACTCAGGGGCAATTTTACATGGCCAATCCACCTAACCTGCACGCCTTTGGGCACTTAGGGGCAATTTAGCATGGCCAATCCACCCAACCTGCACATCTTTAGGCACTCAGGGGCAATTTAGCATGGCCAATCCACCTAACCTGCACATCTTTGGACTCTAAGGGGCAATTTAGCATGGCCAATCCACCTAACCTGCACATGTTTGGACACGAAGGGATAATTTAGCATGGCCAATCCACCTAACCTACACATCTTTGGACACTAAGGGATAATTTAGCATGGCCAATCCACCTAACCTGCACATCTTTGGACACTAAGGGACAATTTAGCATGGCCAATCTACCTAACCTGCGCATCTTTAGGCACTCAGGGGCAATTTAGCATGGCCAGCCCACCTAACCTGCACGTCTTTGGGCACTCAGGGGCAATTTAGCATGGCCAATCCACCTAACCTGCACATCTTTAGGCATTCAGGGGCAATTTAGCATGGCCAATCCACCTAACCTGCACATCTTTAGGCATTCAGGGGCAATTTAGCATGGCCAATCCACCTAACCCGCACATCTTAGTGAGGTTGTCTGTGTATGTTCTTTTCATTCATTCATGGGGTATGGGCTTTGCTGGCGAGACATCAGATTTCCTTCCCTAAAGGGAACCAGGTGGGTTTTTCCCACAATGGGTCATCAGTAGATTCTTAATCCCAGATTTTTGTGTTGAATTCAAATTCCACCATCTGCCGTGGAGGGATTCGAACCCGGGTCCCCCAGAACATGAGCTGAGTTTCTGGGTTAATAGTCCAGCGTGATACCACTTGGCCATTACCTCCCTTTTGTGTGTGTGTGTGTGTGTGTGTGTGTGTCTGTGTGTGTCTGTGTGTGTGTGAATGTGTATGTGAGTTTGTATATATGTGTATGTGTGTGTGTGTGAGTCAGTGTGTGTGAGTGTGTGTGTGCGTATGCATCAGTGTGTATGTGTGTGTGTGTGAGTGTGTGTGTGTGTATGTGTGAGAGTGTGTGTGTGTGTGAGTTAGTGTGTTTGTATATATGTGTATGCATGTGTGTGTGAGTGTGTGTGTGTGTGTGTGTGTGTGTGCGCGCATCAGTGTGTATGTTGAGTTCGTATGTGTGTGTGAGTGTGTGTGTGTTTGTGAGAGTGTGGGTGTGTGTGTGCGTGTGACTCTGTGTTTGTGCCTGTGAGTGTGTGCGCGTGTCTGTGTGTGCGCGTGTGAGTGCATGTGTGTGAGTGTGAGTTTGTGTGTTTGTATATATCTGTCTGTATGTGTGTGCATCAGTGTAAGTGAGTGTGTGTGTGTGTGAGTGTGTGCGTGTGAGTCTGTGTGTGTGTGTAGGAGTCTGTGAGTGTGTTTGTGAGAGTGTATGTGTGAGTCTGTGTGTGCGAGTATGTGTTTGTTCTGAGTGCTGTATCTCAGTCTGCCTCGCTGTTTCTCTCTGAATCTCTGTCTAATTATCATTCCTTTTGCGTCGTGCCCTGTCTCTTTGTGCACCCCCCTGTATCTCTGCCCTATTAACTCGATATCATTTGCCTTTGTCCCTCCGCATTACTTTCAGTGCACAATCATTGTGTGCACACACAGATTCCAGTGCGTCATTTCGCAAATAAGAGTTATTTGTCTCTGATGCGTGGGCCTCATGTCAGTTGACGTGAGGTTTGCTTTTTCTTGAGACAGAGCGCGGCTCAGAGTCCAATTCCTGAGCTGCGATTAACTTCGCCAGGAGGCCATTCAGCCCCTCGGGCCTGCTCCACCATTCAGTATAGAGTCATAGCAGCTTACAGCTTGGAAACAGGCCCTTCGGCCCATGCCTATCGTACTAGTCGACCATGAGGTACCTTGTCAAAGGCTTTACTGAATATTGTAAACTCAGTATTGATCCGATCTTGCCCTCTGCTCCACTTTCTGGTCAGTTCCCGCGTGCCCTTCGCCTCTCAAACCAAAAAAAAACTGTCGAACCTTTTAAAAATGTACTCATCAGATGTGGGGGCATCGCTGGGCAAAGGTCCAGCATTTCTTGCCCATCCCTAATTGCCCCCTGAGCTCGGCCCATTTCAGAAGGGGGCAGATAAGAATAGACCGTATTGCTCTGTGTGTGTATGTGTGTGTGTGTGTGTTGGGGGGAGGGAGGTCTAGAGTCACAGGTAGGTCAGGCTGGGTAAGTACAGCAGATTTCCTTCCCTAAAGGGTGACGTTAGTGAACCAAAGAACAAAGAACAGTACAGTGCAGGAACAGGCCCTTCGGCCCATCAAGCCTGTGCCCGTCATGATGCCTGCCTAAACTAAACCCTACGCGCTGATGGAGTCCGGATCCTTTAATTCTCATGCTATTCATATATTTGTCTAGTTGTCTCTCAAATGGCGCTATCGTTCCTGCTCCCACCCCCTCCCCGGGCAGCGAGTTCCAGACACTCTCAACCCTCTGTGTAAAACAAACTTGCCTCGCACATCTCCTCTAAACTTTTCCCCGCGCACCTTAAACCAATATCCCCGAGTACTTGACTTTTTTTACGCTAGGAAGAAGCTCCTGACTATCCACTCTGTCCGTGCCCTCTCACGATCTTCTAGACCTCGATCCGGTCGCTCCTCAACCTCCAGTGAGAACAAACCGAGTTTCTCCAACCTCTCCTCATAGCTAATAAGAACAGAAGAAATAGGAGCAGGAGTAGGGCCATCTAGCCCCTCGAGCCTACCTCGCCATTCAATAAGATCATGGCTGATCTGATAGTGGATCAATTCCACTTTCCCGCTTTCTCCCCTTAATTCCCCTGTCTATCAGAAAGCTATCTACCCGCGACTTAAATATATTCAGCGCGGTAGCCCCCACCACTTCAACGGGCAGAGAATTCCAGAGACTCACCACCCTTTGAGTGAAGAAGTTCCTCCTCAACTCTGATTTAAACTGCACCCTCCCCCTTATCTTGAGGCTGTGCCCTCTAGTCCTGCTATCCTTTCTAAGTGGGAAGAATCTCTCTACCTCTACCCTATCCATCCCCTTCATTATCTTATACGTCTCTATAAGTTCCCCCCTCATCCTTCTAAACTCCAACGAGTAGAGACACAGTCTATTTAGTCTCTCTTCATAGTCCAACCCCCTCATCTCCGGTATCAGCCTAGTGAACCTCCTCTGCACTCCCTCCAAGGCCAATATGCCCTTCCACAAGTGTGGCAACCAAAACTGCACACAGTTTTGCCCTCCGTACCAGGGCAACATCCTGGTAAATCTTTTCCGTACCCTCTCCAAAGCCTCCTTCTGGCAGCGTGGCGACCAGAATTCTATTCCAAGTGCGGCCTAACTAA
>NW_027650548.1:0-2500 GCF_965287045.1 Carcharhinus amblyrhynchos | reverse complement strand
TTCCCCGTTAAACTCCACTTGCCACCTCTCAGCCCAGCTCTGCAGCTTATCTACGCCCCTCTGCAACCTGCAACGTCCTGTCCACAATTTCACCGGGTTTCAGTGACATCCGCATATTTGCTAACCCATCCTTCTCCGCCCTCGCCTGGTCCAATTGTAAAAATGACAAACAGCGGTGGCCCCAAAACTTGCGGTGGGTGTACCACTGGTAACTGAGCTCCAGGATGAACATTTGCCATCAGCCCGCCACCCTCCGTCTTCTCGCAGCGAGCCAATTTCTGATCCAAACCTCAATCCCATGCCTTCTGCAGTGGCTCACTGTGGGGAACGCGGAGATACTCCCAGAGCAAGTTCCTCTTGCCTGGTGAGCTAATGCCACAGAGACCTCAGCTGTGGTTACGCAGGTGCAGTGTACAATAAAGGAGGCACATGGGATGTTGCCGTTATTGTAAAAGGGCACTGGGAGTTTAAATGTTGAGAGATGTTCTTGCAATTGTATAGGCTGTTGGTGAGACCACGCTATGATTAAATTCAGTTGCATCCACAAACATTCACTCCCTCCACCACCCCCCTGCTCAGTAGCAGTCGTGTGTACCGTCTACAAGATGCACTGCACCAAAGATCCTTAGACAGCACCTTCCAAACCCATCCATCTAGAAGGACAAGGTGGGGGGGCAGCAGACACATGGGAACACCACCCCCTGCAAGTTCCCCCTCCGAGCCACTCACCATCCCGACTTGGAAATATATCGGCCGTTCCTTCACTGGGGCTGGGGTCAAAATCCTGGAACTCCCTCCCTAACAGCACTGTGGGTGTACCTACAGCACACACACGGGGACTGACTGATGTCCAATCACAATCCTGGAACTCCCTCCCTAACAGCACTGTGGGTGTACCTACAGCACACACACGGGGACTGACTAATGTCCAATCACAATCCTGGAACTCCCTCCCTAACAGCACTGTGGGTGTATCTACACCACACACGGGGACTGACTGATGTCCAATCACAATCCTGGAACTCCCTCCCTCACAGTACTGAGGGTGTACCTCCACCACACACAGGGACCGTGGTGGGATAAAGATGGCGGCTCATCCACCACACCCTGAGGGGCGACCAGAGATGGGCAATTAATACTAGGCCTGACCTCCCGTGAATGAACCAGAAAAACGTCGGAAGCATAGCAGCCAATCTGTGCCCAGCAAGAGACAAAGTTTTTAATCAGCAGGTCACCTGGTTTAGCGATAGGTATTGGCCCAGGGCACTGCAGAGGAGTGCTTCCACTTTGAATAGGGGCTGTGCCCTCTCTTCCTCTCTCCCTCTGTTGTAAGTAGACTGGTCCTTAACCAAAAGGTGGCACATAACCACAACAGTGTCACACACCTGGCAGCGGGAATGACACCTTCACTTGTTTATGTTGCAGTTGGGGGACTGCTGAATCAGAGGCCAATGTGAGCTACCCACTGAGACTGACACTGATGCCAAAACTGGATTTACATGACTCTAAGGTGCAATTTAGCATGGCCAATTCACCTAATGCGCACATCTTTGGCCACAAAGGGGCAATTTAGCATGGCCAATCCACCTAACCTGCACATCTTTGGACACTGAGGGATAATTTAGCATGGCCAATCCACCTAACCTGCACGTCTTTGGACACTAAGGGGCAATTTAGCATGGCCAATCCACCTAACCTGCGCATCTTTGGACACTAAGGGGCAATTTAGCATGGCCAATCCACCCTAACCTGCACATCTTTGGACACTAAGGGACAATTTAGCATGGCCAATCCACCTAACCTGCACATCTTTGGACACTAAGGGGCAATTTAGCATGGCCAATCCACCTAACCTGCACATCTTTGGACACTAAGACGCAATTTACCATGGCCAATCCGCCATAAGACCCTTTATAAGACCCTGGTCAGACCCCACTTGGAGTACTGTGCGCAGTTCTGGTCGCCTCATTACAGGAGGGATGTGGAAGCTATTGAAAGGGAGGAGATTTACAAGGATGTAGCCTGGATTGGGTGGCATGCCTTATGAGGATAGGTTGAAGGAGAGATGAAGGATGAAAGGCAACCTGATAGAGGTTTATAAGATGTTGAGAGGTATAGATAGGGTGGATTCTCGGAGGCTTTTTCCCAGGGCTGGAATGGTCACTACGAGAGGACACAGGTTTAAGGTGCTGGGGAGCAGGTACAGAGGAGATGTCAGGGGTAAGTTTTTCACTCAGAGGGTGGTGAGTGAGTGGAATCGGCTGCTGTTGGTGGTGGTGGAGTAGGATTCGATAGGGTCTTTTAAGAGACTTCTGGATGAGTACATGGGATTTAATGGGATTGAGGGTTATAGATAGGCCTGGTAGGTAGGGATATGATCAGTGCAACTTGTGGGCCGAAGGGCCTGTTTGTGCTGTAGTTTTCTATGTTCTAATGCGCACATCTTGGGAAACTAAGAGCAATTTAGCATGGCCAATCCACCTAACCTGCGCATCTTTGG